>NC_073313.1:77001527-77301527 GCF_027595985.1 Sorex araneus | reverse complement strand
AGAACTAGGACTCAGAACTTAAAAGGCCCATTTAGGCCTCCTCCAAATTACTGCTCTCCCAAGGATAGTGATATTTTGATTTCTAATAGTAGAAATGGATTTCATCTTGCAGTATCATTCACTCTGACTACCATTTTTTAAAACATATTTCTTTGTGTGATTCATCCATGCTGCTAATTATAGTTGTAGTTCACTTATTCTTACTGTTTTTATATCCTGTAATTCTAGGTTTGATGCAATGAAAAGGACATGTCACGTAGGTGCTATTTCTTAAAACAATTCTGTAATATCTGTATAATCATGAGGAAATGTCACACAAACTGAAATTGAGTGATGCTCTACTAATTGTGTGGCCTATACCCTTCATGACACTGCCAAGGTCATGAAAATAAGACCAAATTTATGGGGGCTGGAGCAATAGCACAGTGGGTAGGGCATTTGTCTTGCACGTGGCCGACCCGGGTTCTATTTCCAGCATCCCATATGGTTCCCTGAGCACTACCAGGGGTAATTCCTGAGTGTAGATCTAGGAGTAAGCCCTGAGCATCGCCAGGTGTAACCCCTCCCCCAGCAAAAAAAATAAATAAATATTTCTTTTTAAAGAGGAAATGCTATGAAACTATTACAGTTTGGAGTAGACTAAGGAAATATGACAAGAGTATAATTGAATGAATCCTGGTACACAGAAAGGCATTAATGGAAAACATTGTAAAATTTAAATAATTTTTTTGCTTTAATAAACTATTCCAGTGATAGTTTCTTAGTTTTGACAAATGGTTAATAAAAATGCTTAACAAAAACTGATTGAAGAACGTATTATGGAAAAAGTAAAATATGGTAACTCTGTGTGTCGTTAGCTACATTTCTACAAATCTAAAATTATTCACAAGAGTTCTAAAAGCAGGCAAATATTTTAATATATATACTTCACTCACGTGAAAATGACCAATAAGCATCTGAATATATGCTTAAATGCAATAGCTATTGGGAATATAAAATTGTGTACCTCCTGGAGAAATGTATTTGGAAGATCTTCAAAGTTAAACACACATTATTACCTGACCCAGCAATTCTGGGACCCAAAAATATTTGATTGTTATGATATTTTATTTTTACTTTACTCAATCAGAGTTATGGATTTTTTAAAAAAGCATTATGTAAATGCCAAATGAAATCATAGAAATAGACCAATTATCCTAGATCTGTGGCTAGAGTAATTTGGTGAATGAGAGTTCTATGTTCATTGAAATGGCAAAAATTTGAAAAGGAATAGGTTTGTGGGTGAATGGAATTCAGAAACTGATTTGTTTGAGGTTACTAGGTAGAAGATATCTGTAAATGAATGCCAAGATAGTTTAATATATGATACTGCATTGGTCCAGTTGTAAATTTATTTTTAAATGAAGTTGTGCCAGCCTTTTCTTTCACATTACCCCACATTTCATCCATCTGTCTACCTTCTTATCAGGCAACTTTATTTCTTTTATAAATATCCACTGGTTGTTCTATTGTTTCATTTTGTTTGATCATCAGTTTTATATCCCTATATTTCACACAGAGGTAAAATCATTTGATACTTATCTTTTTCACTTTACTTCACTTCCTATAGTTATCACAATATCCATCCACCTTTGGGAATGGTAAATTTTATCCTTTTATTTATTTATTTTATTTTTAATTTTAATTTTTAAAAATTATCATTGTTTTAATAGCTAAAATATATACCATTGTGTAAATGTGCCACCTCTTCTTTATTCAATATCTAATCATAGGTACCTGGGTTGCTTTAATATTTTAGCTATTGTAAAATATATTGTAATAAATATTGCAGTGTATGTAACGTTTTGAAACAATGTATTCATATTCTTAGTTAAGATCCAAAAGTGGGATTTTTGGGTAATTTGTGTTCTAAATTGTTTTTAAAGGAAGTCCCAAAACATTTTCCAAAATAGATGCATCAATTTACATTCCCACCAACAGTGCGTCTGAGTTTCTTCTTCCCCACACCCCTTTTTGCTGCTTTTGAAGTGTGAGGTCCTATATCATTGTGAGTTTAATTTGCATTTGCCTGATAATCAGTGATGATGAGCATCTTTTCACATGCCTGTTAGCCATCCATATGTTCTCTTTGGAGGAGACAAGATTTAATTTAAGGGTCATTTTTCTCTTCTGTACAGTAACTGTTCAGACAATGTGTTCTGCTAAATAAGCTACAGGGTCATGCTGGTTCCATATAAGATTGTTTCTTTCCAAAGATACTTCAACTTGATAATAATTATTCTGCATCATACTTGATCTGAGGGAAGAATTTTGCTTACTGTTAGTTTGAGTTACTGTTAATTTCAAGGTAGGCAAGATGGCTCAATTAATCTTGGGGTGGGGCTCAGCTGTCGGTTGACTTTGCTCTCAGATATTGTACCGTCACTGCGGGCAGTATCCCCAATTAAGCAAATGCATTCCAAGCATTATCCCTTGCACAGAAAGAATTATAAAATATTATAGAATGGTAACTCTTTAATAATCATGTCCTACTTTGAAATCGGTCATACTAATAGCTCTTTGAGACAGGTTTTGTATATTTCCAATCTAATTATGTCGTGCCACTGTTAGGTTTTTCTGAAGAAAGGACTTTCTGACATCCTTTTTATCAGTGCTCTTTAGATATATGTTTCATCAATATCTGAACCTGTTACCTTCACTGAAAAATAAGAGCATCTCCCCATACCCCATATCTAATTTGGTGTCTATAATCCTACAAGGAAATGAATCCTAAATCTATTTTTTTAAAGTAATATCTGGCCTCCAGTATTTTAGTAAACTGAAGAGACTATTTTATTATCACTGAATTCTGGAATCTGAAGATGAAATCAGAAGCAGGAAGCAATTAAAAAACGTTTTAGGCTTAGACACAGCATATATGAGTTGTAAGTAAAACTTTATTATTAGAAGGGTATCATCTAGTTTTAAATCTTAGTATCTTTGGCTGGGAATTGTAACAAAGAAAATTTGAGCATGGGAAACTCTCAAGGAAGTTTCAGATTTTGCCACCTTTAACACCTCTTCAGTGTTAGTGTTGTTGAAACAGCTTTTTCATCTGACAATGTACTGTTATGATGCGGGGGTAGAGGTGGAGGAACAATTCAGGGACTTCTGTGGAAGTTACTGTGGGAAAATCCCAAAGACTGAGAAGAGTGAGGAAAGCAGTGAGAAACGGAGAGGGGAGGGGCCTGACCCAGTCTGAGTGTTGCAGGCACAGAGCAAGGAAGAGTGTAAAGTGCTTTCTGTCAACAACCAAAGTTACCACCAACACAAAAAAGAGCAAAGTCTTTCCTTAGGAATGATTTCACCTGCCTTTGACACCAGAAGCCATACATCTGGTTTGCTGATGTTTCATTGAAATGGCTGCCTGTGTGGATTTCAGAGGGGAAAATAATGAAGTAGGTTTTTCCTCTTCCCTTTTGCAGTAGTACCCAAAAGAGTGTAGTTTTGATAAGGGCCAAAGTCTATTTGTGAAAAGGAACGTCTGAGGAGAGATACAGCACCTAAGACCAAAGACCTTAGTTTTGCCTCAAATTTTGGCTATACTGTTTCTATAGAGACCAAAGGGAAGCTTTGGCTCCCCCACTCTGCTATTAAAGTTTAGTGCATTGAAAACTGTCTTCATGCTGTGCTACCCTTTCAGAGAGGAGAATAGGGTCTGAACTAATCCATGAAAGTTGTCATGCTATGAACTAGTAGTCAAGCTTTTTCCTTTCAATTGAATCTAAAACTATACTGTACTTCACACTTGATTGGTCCTTCAGATGGAAGGATTCAATATCCCTGCTGGAAATCAGCTCGTCTTCTTCACACAGTGCAGTTGAACGTGGAAGAACTTATTTCTGAGGCATAATTGCCAGCTCTAACATATGAAAAGTCGTAAGGATATTTAATTATTTTTATTTTTAAAAATTTTGATCAAACTCTTTAAAATCATAACTTTTATTTCCCCTTTTGCCAAAGCTTGTTTACCGGATGGGGTCTCTATGCTTGGGTTTTCTATTTGCCAGTAGATGTTGGGATCTCTACATGTTCATCAGCCTTTCTTTCCTCAGGGTGCTAGACAGACAAACAGCATAAGTGTATCGAAGACAAAAATATCTTCTGAATGCAGCCGTCAGCGAGCCATTGAATGTCCTGTAGAAAAGGTAATGGGTCACTTATTTACCATGAAGACTGGTATGAGAACTTGAGGGATCTAAGTGGTACCATGTCAATTGTCTAAGGGAGAGAACGCTTTTCCTCTCCCACTCTTGGTTAGCTTTGTTTATTTGCACGTGTTTTAGATCAATAACTGGTAATAGTAAAGGCAGAACAAAAGCTGTAATAAGCATGAGCCATCTGCACTGTGACTCGTCATTTCCTAAGTTAAACACTAACTACTGTCTTGTGAATGAATACATGCAGTGTATATAGTGTTTTCAAATTGGGGAAAAAAATGCCTTGAACTCTCTACACCAAAAGGGGGCACCAGGGTATTGAAGAAGTGGTGGTGTTTTCAGAGGTTATAAAGGAAAATAAGTAAAGTTTGGAAAGGAATTTAGTACAATTAACATCGACATGGTTTTTAAAAACTTGTTATTCTAAAATATTCATTTAATAGTTCAAGTATTTTGATAAGGATGTTTTGCTATCAGAATTTTCTATTGATATGGGGTGATGTCTTAGGGGTTTGATGGCATAAATGCAAAGCAAGAAAACATTAAATTGATAAAAATAATATAAAGAAAAATCACATAAAGTCTTGTTAAGATGTTATTGATATTAATTCATGGTATTTTTCACTGAAATTTTTGTTTATTTTCTTTTGAATTAGAGCCTTTTTTCTTCTTTGTTGTATAAGATACTTAGTAAATGTAAGTGTATTTGTTTTCATTTACTGTTAGTTGGGTGTTTAAGAAAATAAACATTCTGTGTTGGCTTTTCTGAGATAAGGATGTAGACATTGGAATCGGTAGTTATGGCAAATAGTAGCTAATTTAGAAATTTAATAGCCTAGCTTGCAGAACTCAGAAAGAAAAAGTAAAAAGAATAAACTGCACTTTCTGTGAAGATTTACAAGTTGTATGTTTACCCTACCTCATTTCTGCAATGAGAATAAAGGGAATTTAGTGGAAGAAAATATGGAGAGATAAAATGTTTTTAATGAGGTTGTGAATATATACAATTCACAATGCAAATAAATGCATCTACTCTAATGTCACCTATGAGGAGTAAAATACAATTCAATTTCTTATTTTTGAGTGATTCATTTTTTTCTATTTATTATTTTCCTCATCATCTTGATCCTGTGCCCTTTTCCTTCCTTCATGTGAAATAGAAACCTTTTACATGTAATCAAATCTAATCTGGTTGGTTAGCTAATAATTTGTCTTAAAAATGGAAATCAGTGGTTGTATGATCTTGTTTTATTCTGTATATCTCGATCGCTTCCAAAGATGGCTGCAATATAAAAAAATGGGCTGTCTGAAATAATATTCACTCCTTTTATTTTTAGATGTACAATCATAGCTTCTTTAAAAAAGATAATGTGATAAATTTATTTAAAATCATGTTCTATGGTATAATTTTTATCCAGTCTTTGGCCTTGTTCATTATTCTTTGCAATGATTTATGGAATCATATATTATGCAATGCAAAGCAATTTACAAGCTGCTATTTCATCCCTGTAACTTTTATGAAATATGTGACTAATTAGTAAATTGTTTAACTGAACGAATTAGATTTTAAAATGCCTTGAGGTTTATGTGAAACATACAAACTTAATTCAACTGATGTATATATTCAGGTAAAATAAATTGTTAGGTACAGTGTTGAAAGAGAGCTGCAATTTCATTTTTAAATGTCATGATTCTGGGAAGTTTTATGACATTTGAAATAAAAAGAGTACTTTTATTGAATTCTGTGTCTTTTTATTATAAACAGTGTAGTGATTAACATGTATTAAAGTGTTTATTTTGAGAATAAAGGAAAGTTAAAATTGCTTTTTGTTCGTTGGAACTCTCCTCCATATATACTGTAAAGAATATATGGCTTGATCATGAAATATCTGAATTATGGTCAACAAACTCTGTTTCTCTAGCTGGTTGTTGTGAAGTTAATTTTTAAAAATTTAGTTTGTTATTATTTCTGCTTTAAGAATGAATGTCTTACTAAATATGAAAAAATCCCGATCCTAAGATAATGCTTTTCACATTTTATATATAAATTAAAATGTTGCATATATATAGGTATAGTTGTATGTATGGTTTTAGTTTTATATATGGTTATGTAGATAAAGACATTACATTTTTATATTGTTATAGAATTAGAATTTTGATTAAGGGCAAGCTTGATTCAATAATGTATTGTACTTTTTTGAATAATGAAAAACTAGAAAGCCAGTATCTAAAAACACAATTAACTGTAATGGTAATTGTCAGTATTTTCTTGAGGTAACGATCAAAATTTTGTTGAGATCCCTGAGAAGGTCTTGCATTGGACTTAAATATTGTTCCAATTTGAAGAAATCTGTATGTGGTAGTATTTGTGTGAGGTTAGAAGAGAAAAAAATAAATAAAGCAGGCTAATTTTTATGTGCAATTTTCTGTTCTTTTTACTTAGCATTTCTTATAAAAAATTTACAATTAAATGTCATAAAGACCTCCTTTTGCTTTACTAGCTCCCCTAAACCAATTTAATAATGTTTTAAACTCTGTCTACACTCTCAATGGCTGATTTTTGTGTTGTATTTTCAAGCCACTTTTTCACAGGAGAAAATTAGTGGTCATGTAGAGCTTATAAAAGAACTTGAAACAAAAAGGTTTCCAAAGGAGTTATTCTCCTTTAGGGAAGCTTTCTCCAGATTTAATAAAAATATTAAAAAAGAAGAAAGAAGGAAGAAGGAAGGAAGGAAGGAAGGAGGGAGAAGGAAAAGAAGGGGAGGAGGAGGTGGTGGGAAGAAGGAGGAGAGGGAAGACGAAGAGGAGGATGACAGAGGAGGAGGTGGGAAGAAGGGAGAAAGGAAGAAGAGAAAAAAGAAGAGGGAGAAAAAGAAGAATCACAGCTGCAAGGGTCCCTGATCCATTTGCCAATATTATATGTTTGTCAAAAACTCTGTATAAAGGGTTTACACATTAGATAGGTCATTTTTTTTTTGCAGATCAATTTCCTTGCACAAGCACAATCTGTGGGCATTTTCTATCTCAAGTCAATAAGATGTGTTTTTCCATAATTCAGCTCGATCTCTGTATGCAGAGTAAAAGGTACATTTTGACCTTCTTATTATAAGTATAGGACAAAGGCAGAGAAAAGCTAATGGAGTTAAGAGAAAAACATTTTTAAGGCAAGTAATCATGAAGCGGAAACCTCTTTTAAAACTCCAGATATTCGTAATAAGAATCTTCGCAAAATAGCTGATTTCAGAAACTGAAAAATATTCTTCTTAACCCCATTATTATAGCATCTTCTAATAGTTGTCTTTGGTGTATGGGGCAGTAAACTAAAACAAAAAAAAATATGTGAGAGGAACTGTATGGAGCTGCTGCATGTTTTTTCCCCTATGAAAATAGACAAATGGAATAACTGAAATAAAACTCAAGGACTGATTTGACTTGTCATTGTGACAGAACTTCAGTCTCTAAATTCACAGTGGACTTTCCAGCTTAGCTTGCCTCAAAACATCTTTTTATTAGAAATTGCAATATTAATTGTTAATATTGTTTGAATATATGATATGATTAGGTGTGGAAAACCAAAACAGTTCTGTATTTGCAATACAGAGGTATTCTAAACTTTGCAATTTAGAACATCTCTCTGAACTGATGTGGAGACAATACCAATTGCTCTATTTGTAGAATTATGCTCTCTTGGTTTGAATAATAAGAACAGACGTGCTAATCTGTAGCTCAAAGACCAATAATGCCTCTGCATCACACAAGATCTAATATGATTCTAAATAATTGCCAAATCAGATGCACTTGGATGTAGTTTTATTATTTACTTAAACCCTATGAACCTAACACTTAAGTCATGTGAAACTGGGTGTGTTTACATTAATGTCACCTATATAAAAAAGCTCCACCTCACCTTAAAAAAATCATAAGTAGATCTTAGAATGTTTAAACTATTGCAACTGTTCTGATTTAGAACGAGCTAGTTAGGCAAAGCAACAAAAACTGGGGTGTCATAGGAGTCTCACACTTTGTATTAAAAATCTTTCCTAAAATATCTTTACATTGTTTGTATACTTAGAAGATTCTTTATGATAGTCTGGGAAATCAGATATTTCTCCTTATTTTCTAATTGAGAAAACTGAGGCCCAAAGAAGTCAGGTGACTTGCCATGAATGTAGTTGTCTGCAAAACAGGACCTAATGACTTTGCAAAAGCAGGTATGATATTTCATCAGCCTGTAGACTTCTGCAATGGACTCAGAGATGATAAATTTTGTTTGGTTTTTAGGCCACATCCTGTAATGCTCAGTGCTTACTCCTGGCTTTACACTAGGGAATTTCTCCTGGCAGTGTTTTGGGAACCATATGGGGTGGTGGGGATTGAATCTGAGTCAGTTGCATGCAAGGCAAATGCTCTACCCTTTGTACTGTCTTTCCAGCTCCTCACAGATAATTATTATTGTCTGGCTCATTCACAGTGCTAAAAATATGTTTTGGGGACAGGGAGATAAGGCTGAGAACATGCTTTGTTTCCAAAAGGCCCAGGCTAGATCTTCGGCACCTCATGGCTCCATGAGTCCTAAGCTGTATTATATATATATATATATATATACATATATATATACACACATATATATCAGCAGTTATATATGTACATATATAATAAGAGATTTTACACTTAAAACATTAGAATTTGGGGGGATAGAGTGATAATACAGTGGGGAAAGTGCTTATCCTCCTACCCTAGTTAGTTAGATCACAGGTGCTCCATACGATCCCCTAAGCCTGCTAGAGTGATCCCTGAGTATAGACTCAGGATAATCCCTAGATACCACTGGGTGTGTCTCTAAAACCAAAACATAACATTAGAATTTTTAAATTTTAGTGCAAGGATCAGAAGATATGGCAACCCTGAGCCATTGCTTCTACATAGCAAGCCTTCACTAGGACTGAGTCATAGTGTCCTCTGACAGGGGACATGTTGCCCATCTCCACCAGACTGGCCTTGTGACTTGTTTAGGCCTGGTGACCACCTAAGCTTTAAATCTATCTTAAACCACTGATTGCCTATGTCTTGAGTACAAGAACCCACTTAAAATCCAAACTATGTGTTACTAACCCTGGTTTAGATGTCCATCTTCCCAATCTGACAGATGTTTTCAAGAGGAAGCAGAGAGTTCCATTTGTCTTCCATAGCTCCCCAGGTCCTAACAAAATGACCAGCGCACAGTGCACTCTCAAGAAATTCTAGGTAAAGAGTCATCATGTGAATTGTATTAATTTCTAGTTGACATGTAGAAAAGTACTATAGTGTTTTGTTAAGGTAACCCACCTCATTAGACCTGATCATTGCAAATCCTATTTTTTTTATTCTTAATTGAACAGAAGATTTGAAAAAGGTTTATTTTTCTCTTGTGGTCTGGAGATTGTATATACAAAATCTTAAACTAGTGCAGATTAAATGTATCATCAAGATGATGCTCTGGATATATATGTGTGTTTACAGTTGTTGCAGACACAGCACCTACTGACCCATTATTTCAGCATGGGTGAATGACTGAATAAAGGGAAATCTTGTGAGATGCCCATATCCTTGTGATTATGACCCGAAAAAAGCCTTTGTCAACTTTGCAAAATTTCCCTTTAGAAATAATTTAATCATATAAATATGCTAATCAGAGCAATTCTATGCATGTGTGTTGGGAGTGAGGTGGACTGTAGGATTCACTAAAACACTTTTGCCCATTTTCTGAACTTTTCTGGCTGTTATAGTCTATAAAAATCTTGGAGGTGTTACATTTATGGCTTTTAATAATCTTGCAAAATATTGCCTTATAGATCATTAGATAAGAATTAGACAAAGATGATAGGAAATTAGAATAAAGTATCCACTGGAAGAATCTTTTTGAAGATGATTTGATTATATATATTTTTTATTTTAAATTTAATACTTTGATTTATTTGTTTTTTAAATAGTGAGTCACAGTGAGGGTACAGTTACAGATTCATACATTTTCGTGCTTGTTTTTCCCTCATGCAATGCTCTAGAGCCCATCCCTCCACCAGTGTCCATTCTCCACCACCAATGAGCCCAGTATCTCTCCCACCCCCCAATCCCATCCCCCCACCCCGACTCTGAGGCAGGGCATTCCAGTTTGTTCTCTCTATCTCCTTTTGGGTGTTGTGGTTTTCAGTAGGGGTATTGAGTGGCCATCATGTTCAGTTTCTACTCTACTTTCAGCAAGCATCTCCCTCCCCGTGTGGGATTTCCAATCACATTTTACTTGATGTTCCCTTTTCTACCTGGGATGACTTTCCCCCCAGTGTGTGAGGCCCGCCTCCAAGCTATGGAGCCAACCTCCTGGTATTATATACTACTATTCTTGGGTATTAGTCTCCTACTATGTTATTTTATATTCCACAGATGAGTGCAATCTTTCTATGACTGTCCCTCTCTTTCTGACTCAGTTCACTCAGCATGATACTTTCCATGTTGATCCACTTATATGCAAAGTTCATGACTTCATCTTTTCTAACAGCTGTGTAGTATTCCATTGTATAGATGTACCAAAGTTTTAAAATTGAGCTTCCATTTGATCCAGCAATACCACTTCTGGGAATATATCCCAGAGAAACAAAAAAGTATAGTCAAAATGACATCTGCACTTATCTGTTCATCGCGGCACTGATTTGATTACATTTTTTAAAATTCTGGATCAGTACGAGGAAAGAAAAGTTGATTTAAAAATTAATTATTGTGATCCTATTCTTATAGGCATCAAATTGAGATTTGTATCTCCCAGAAAGTAGGACTTTCCTGAAGCTTCTGGCAATAACTTTTAAAAACTCCTTTTATACATTCCACCTGTATTTTTGAGATGACAAAGCTCTCTGGGGATAAGGACTGAGTATTAGTCATCTCTTGTACCATTCCCAGCATTTATTGATAATTGCCTTGCATCTAGCTCATGCTGGGTCAGTTTGACTTCTTGCAAAAATCGTGACATTTTCAGACTGTCTTTGGACACGAAAACTGTTCTTATTTATTGTTAAGGTCCTATTTCCAATGGAGTCTTTCACTAAGATTTTTAACTGAACTCAAGTCAAGCATTATGGCTAATAAAGTATCCACCGGAAGTATGCTTTTGAAAATGAGTCAATTATATTTTAAGAAATTTTTGGAGGAGTACAGGGAAAGAAAAGTTCATATTTTTAAAATCTATTGTGATCTAATAGAGTTTTCTTTAGAAAAAACACTACTCACAAACTGTGAAGGCTCCAAACTTACCTGACTCATTAGATTTAATAAAATCCTTGAGAAAAACTTCCTGAATCGTGACGTCTTTCATATTATCCTTTATCTAATTCTTCGCAAGCAGTTTTTCAGTGAGTCAATGCCAGAAATAGGCCCACACACAGAAAGAGCACACTTTTCTTTGCAATATTACAATATTCTTTGACAGCTATTCGAACTTGAAATTCAGAGGCTTATAATGTTACTCTTCAAGCATAGCTCGTTTCCAATAAAAGTTTTCGGTGTTGTGTTTTTTTCACTTCATTTAAATTTATTAAAATGCTCTTATTTGGAAATACGTTAATGTTTCTATAATCATTGCTCACATGCCTTTTGACCTTGTACTTAAAATATATTTTCACTGCCATAAGATATTTCAACAATTTGTTTTAGACATAACAGAAACATGAAATGTATAGATGTTGTTTTGCTTTTTAAAAGTATCATCAAACAGGGATCAAGAGATGGTACAATGGGTAGGGTGCTTGGCTGGCAGGTGGCTGACCCAGGTTTGATCTTCAACACCACATATAGTTCCTGGAGCACCCCCCAGCGTGATTCCTGAGAACAGAGCCAGGAGTAAGGCCCAAACACCACAGGATGTGGTTTTCTAATGCCTCCCTTCAAAAGTAAGTATCATGAAACAATTTGATTTTTATCCTTTTTTGTGAAAATTTTAGAGTTTCCCTTTGCAAATTTTGTTTCCAGCAGTTGCTAAGAGGTACTGAAAATGGCAACTTGGTGCTATGTTATCTATATATTAAAAATTTGACTGACTTACTACATGATAGTAGTCAGAATACAGAAAGTTCTCTTTATGCCAAAGAAAGCATCATTTAAAAAATTTATTGAATCCCTTTTAGATACAAAGTTGTTCATGACTGAGTTTTAGTCACACAATGTTCCAACACCCATCCCTTCACTGGTACACATTTCCCGCCACCAATGTCCCCAGTTTCCTGCTGCCCACCCCACCCCCACAGACTACCTGTTTGAGAAACACTTAATTCTTCTCTCTCTTTTCTCTCTTATTCTCCTTTTAGGCACTGTGGTTTGCAATACTGTTACTGAAAGAGTATCATGCATATCACTTTACCTCCTTTCAGCACTCAGTTTGTGTCCAGAGTGATCATTTCTATCATTGTCAGTCGTCCCTTCTCTGTCCTAACTCCCCCTTTCTCTCTGTGGCAAATTTTCTACCATGGACCATTCCTCCTGACCCTTGTTTCCACTGTCTTTGGGTATTATTCACACACCATGATTTTTTTATTCCCAGAATAAGTGTAATCTTTCTATATTGTCCTGCTCTCCAAGACTCATACCAGAATGATACTCTCCATGTCTACCAGAGTATAAGCAAATTTCATAAATTCACATTTCCTAACAGTTACATAGTGTTCCATTGTGTAGATGTATACCATAGTTTCTTTAGTCACTCATCTGTTCTTGACTCAGGTTGTTTCCAGTTTCTGGTTATTGTGAACAGTGCTGCAATGAATATAGGAGTGCAGATGGCTTCTTTATATTGTGCTTTTCGGTCACTAGGGAATATTCACAGGAGAGGTATTGCTGGGATATGGAAGCTCAATTTCTAGTTTTCTGAGGAATTTCCATATTGTTTTCCAGAAAGGTTAGACCAATCTGCATTCTCAACAGCAGTGAATGAAAGTCATTTTCTCTCTGCATCTGCACTAGCACTGGTTGTTCTTTTTGATGTGACCCAGTCTTTGTGGTGTAAGATGATATCTCATTGTTATTTTGATTTACACCTCCTTGAAAATTAGTGATGTAGAGAACTTTTTCCCACGTACCTTTTGGCTATTTATATTTCTTCTTTGAGAAAGTTTCTGTTCATATCTTCTCCCCATTTTGTGACAGGATTATTATTATTTTGGCAAAGTTCTACAAGTGCTTTACATATCTTGGCTATTAACACTTTATCAATGAGTGTTGGGTAAATGATTTTTCTCATTCTTTGAAATGCAGGAAATTCTTGGTTTAATGTAGTCCCATTTGTTTTCTTTGCTCCCACTTTCTTGGTCAGTGGTGTTTCTTCCTTGAAGATGCCTTTAACTTCAATGTCATGGAAGTTTCTACCTATGTTTTCTTTTCTTTTATATACCTTATGAATCCAAGTCTAATCTTTTCTTTTGTGTACCTTACGAATCCAAGTCTAATATTTAGGTCTTTAATCCAATTTGATTTGATTTTTGTGCATGATCTTACAGAAATTCTGAGTTTATTTTTTGTATATAGCTGAACAGGTTTCCCAGCACTAATTGTTAAGAAACTTTCCTTGTTCCACTTCATTTTTTTGCTCCTTTATCTAAAATTAACTGATCAGATACATGAGGGTCTGTCTCAGTTTATTCAATTCTATTCACTTGATCTGAGGGTCATTGTAAATTCCAATATCAGAGTGCATCATTTTTCATTTGGTCTAGATAAACTGGGTTCCAGTCCTAGTTCTGCCACTTCCAATCAGTGAGAAGATCAGAAGTTCCATGAACTTCCTAAGGTCAAATATTTGCCTATATAAATGAAGAATCATCCCAGGGAACACTTAGGGTTTCTGAAAACCTTAAACCAATTTAATGCAGGTAAAACATTTTTACCTCATGCCAACATAACAGAAATATCTCTAAATTTTTGTGATCAGTAATAGTGTTTGATTTTAATCCCAGTCCCTAACGGTACTTGGAACTCTTGATCAAGCAGACAGGGAGAAAAAGGAAGTGGCTTTTCTGACTGGTGCTATAAAATGTAGGAGATTTTAGAAGTATATATACTGCATAGCTCTGCTGTTTTTTCTTAGGAATAGCAAGAAATGAGCAGACCTCAAAAAACCACCTTTGATTGCTGTCAAAAAAGACTAAATAGCTCCAGTTTATGGTTACTGGACCTCATGGGATGGTCAGCTAGCAACCCCTAGCTGGCCTCAACTCCTTTCACCAACTTTAAATTCTTTATCTTTAAGGCATCTAGGAGCTGGTACACATCTGTACCTCTGTACCTAAGAAACTACAAAACATTCAACGTAAATTGTTTCTGGAAAGAGATTATCATGGGAACCTAAAAGGCAATCTTCAGTCGGTTGTGTGATCATTTATTATTTTTCTAAGCACCCTTGAAAACCAGGGGAACAGTTTGCTCTCCGAAGCTGCAAAATACTTGAGCATCTTTTCATTTACCAAAATAAAAGATGATTTAGAGTCTCAAAATGCCTGCACTTTCTTGTTAGTCTACGTAAGAATGATTTTAGATTTGGAAAGTTTATGTTGCAATTGGAAATGGCTTCGCTCTCTCTGCGTATTCTGCCTCTCCATCTTCACTTTGATGACCTCTATACCTACAGGTCTTTCAAATGAAAAAAGGCTTTTCCAGTCTTCAGACTATAAAATCCATTCCCTGGGGAGGGAACTGGAAGCAGCCACAAGAAGGAAAATTAAAACTAAAATTAGAAGGCACCCATTGGGCATTTCCTTTCTCTATTTATTTTAAGCCAGACATTACAATAAGTGACTTTTTAAATACTTATTGAATAATAATGCTTCAAATTAGAATTTTCTAGCAACTATTAACCTCATTGAGACTTAGAGAAGTTATGTGACTTGGCTAAAGTTCATGTGGCTGGTGAGTGATACAGATAGAGAGCCAAACCCAGGCTAGTTGTACTTTCATTCTTATCTTCTCAACCACTGTACCATATTTTTCTTCTGATAATATTAAAATTCTGGTATCAATTTCCCCTATATTTCATAAAAGGGATTCATGATTTTGGACTCTCATTTTTGTTTCAGAGACCTTCAATGTCACTTCCTTTGGTTGAATTTAGAAGGGAAAGAGTGATGAAACTTCGAGACTCGAATCCTTATTTAAACCAAGCAAATAATGAGTTTTTAAAATTGCTTTGCTGGCATCAAATTGAGGTTTTACAGAGAACCAGATTCAGCTTCAATTCCTGCTGTGTTACTTGCTAGATTTGAAGGGTAAACAGGTCTTTCTGACCCACCTTCTTCGATTATGTAAAACTGTTCTAGTTAGTTAATTGTGTATAAGAATATATGATGGGAGGATGTATTTTTGCATTTTGTTTTCCTCATATAAACAAAATCTTGAAAAACAGAAAAAGTAGATATTTCCTGCTTAATAAAAATGGTGAGAATATTTTCTGGAGAATCCTGCCAATGTTTTCTCCAGCACCTTTTATGAATTCTATTCTAATCCCTAGATCTCTGATCCACTTTGAATTTAGAACTCTCCAGGAAATTGAATGCTGAGGAATCTTCAATGAGATGACCACAGTGGCAAAGACCACAACTAAAAATAAGTAAATGGTATTACATCAAATTTGAAAGCTCTGCACAACAAAAGAAGCTCAAAGCTCTAATAAAAATTCATCTTATTTAATGGGAGAAAACATTAGCACACAAAACCTCTGATGAAGTGTTGGAGCGATCATGCAGCGGTTAGGGCATTCACCTTGCATGCGGCCGACCTGAGTTCTATTTCTCTGCCCCCCTCGGAGACCCGGGTTCTATTTCTCTGCCCCTCTCGGAGAGAGAACCCGGCAAGCTACCGAGATTATCTCACCCATGTGGCAGAGCCTGGCAAGCTACCTGTGGCATATTCGATATGCCAAAAACAGTAACAAGTCTCACAATGAAAACGTTACTGGTGCCTACTCGAGCAAAACGACAAGCAATGGGATGGCAGTGACAGTAACAGTGTTGATATCAACACTGATGAAGTGTTGATATCCAAGATCTATAAAGCACTCACTAAACTTATCAACAAAATATCCAGTGACACCATCCATCCATCCATCCATAAGTGGGGTGAGGAGGTGAACAGACACTTCCACAAAAGAGACATATGGATAGCCAAAAAAAAAGTGAGCAGGTGAAAAGTGTTAAACATCACTCATAATTAGAGAAATGCAAATCAAAAACAACAATGAGATACCGTTTCACATCAGTGAGACCGACAAGAATCAAAAAATCTAGAAATAGCCACTGTTGGCAGGGCTTTGGTGAGAAAGAAAATCTCATCTACTGTTGATGGAAATGTCACCTGGTTCAACCTCCATGGAAAGCAATATGGCTGTTTCTCAAAAGAAATAGTAATACAACTCCCATATGATCTAGCAATACCACTTCTTGGCACCTATCCTCTAACACAAAAATATTAATTCAAAAGGGTATATGCACACCTATATTAATCATTGTCCTTAGTTTAATAACCAAGATATGGAAACAACTAAAATGCAGAATGAGATGTTTAGAAAAATGGAATAAGAAGTTGTGGTATAACAGAGACTGGCCCACGTCCAAAAGAACAAAAGTGACTGGTATTGGTGCGGGTGTGGGGAGAAAGGGACTCTCCTTCACTGCTGGTGGGAATGTGGACTGGTTCAGCCCTTTTGGAAAAGAGTATGGACGCTTCTCAAAAAATTAGAAATTGAGCTCCCATTTGACCCAGCAATACCACTTCTGGGAATATATTCCGGAGATGCAAAAAATATAGTAAAAGTGACATCTGCACCTATATGTTCATCGCAGCACTGTTCATAATAGCCAGAATCTGAAAAAACCCGAGTGCCGAGAACAGATGACTGGCGAAAGAAACTTTGATACACCTACACAATGGAATAGTATGCAGCTGTTAGAAAACATGAAGTCATGACAACATGGAAAATATCATATTACGTGAAATGAGTCAGAAAGAGAGGGACAAACATAGAAAGATTGCATTCATCTGTGGAATATAAAGTAACAGAATGGGAGACTAACACCCAGGAATAGTAGAGATAAGTATCAAGAGGAGTACTCCACAGCTTGGAAGGTGACCTCACACGTTAGGTGAAGAAGCAACTCTGACAGAGAAGGGATCACCAAGCAAAGGGTGCTAGGTGAGCCCACTAGGGATGGGAAATACAGGCTGAAAATAGACTATAGACCGAACAAGATGCCTACTTAATACCTCTGTGTCAAACAAAAACACCCAAAAAGAGAGAATGAGCAAATGGGAATGCCTTTCCACAGAGGCAGGGTGGGGTGAAGGGGACAGGGTGGGGGTGGTGGGAGGGATGCTGGGACCATTGGGGGTGGAAAAAGGGCACTGGTGGAGGGATGGGCACTCGATCATTGTGTGACTGAAATGTAATCATGAAAACCTGTAAGTCTGTAACTTTGTCTCACAGTGATTCACTAATAAAATTAAATAAAATAAATAAAAAATAAAAAAATATAAATTAAAAAAATTAAAAAGAAGTCGTGGTATATATATACATAGAATACCTTGCATCTCTAAGAAAGAACAGAATAATACAATTTTCATCAACATGAATGGGACTAGAGGATGTCATACTGAGTGAAGTCAGAATGAAAGGAGCAGATACAGAATAATCTCTCATTTGTGGGACCTAAAGATACACAGTGAGGTAGTTACAAAGATATAAAGGTAGCATAAGGAAGGACAGACCTATACAACTGAGTTAGGGGGATGAGGAATGGAAGCTGGGTTCCTTGGGGGAGGAAGACAGGTACACTAGTGATGGGTGTGTGTTGGAATTATGTCCATGAGAAACCCATATTAATAGTTTATAATAGTTGTTAAATTATTTGCAATAGCTGTTCATATTAAAATATTAATAATTTGTAAGTCGAACAGTAAAAATTTCATTTTAAATTTTCATTGTGTTATCTTTTGAAATAGTGAGAATATTGAACAAGAACTACACATAAAAGAGAGCACAGGGTCCTGCTTAGAAGCCAAAGTATTTTTTTTAAGTTTTATTGAATCACCATGTGGAGGGTTACATAGTTCTCAGGATTATGTCAGTTATATAATACTCAAACACCCTTCCCTTCACCAGTGCCCATATTCCATCACCAACCCCCCAGTATACCTACCGCCCCCTCCCACCCCCCAGTCCCCACCCTTGTAAGTGATAAGTTTCACTTCATTTACACTTTATCTTGATTACATTCCATGTTTCAACACATAACTCACTATTATTTCTGGGGGTTTCCCCCAAAAAAGAAAAAGACAGTCCTATTGCCAAGGAAGCATTTGATAGTTCTCCATTGCTGAGAATGTAGAGATATTAAGTCCCACTGTTTGTTACATAACTTTTCTTTCCCCCCCCTCGTCCTGCGCCACCGAGTTTATACCTGTTTAGTAATCGCCACGGTGCCTGACAAAGAGAAAAAAAATCGAAAAAGATGGTTATTTCCCGTCATCAGCCGGCGTGGGGCTCTGGCTTAGTTGATAGTCTAGTAGAATGTCTGCAAGGAGTTTCTGGAACCCAAAATAGTGCGCTGGTATCAGCTCCGGCTCAAGATTCCACCAGCGTCCCGCTGTTCCATGTACATAATTTTTTCCTTTATATCCCATTCCCACGCCACCAGGTCTGTGTTTGCTTAATGGTCATCATCCTATGGTTAACGCCACGCCGTGTTTCTTCCTGAGAAAGAAGGATATTTCTTCTCAGCCGGCGTGGGGATATGGCTTAGTTCAGTCTAGAGAGATGGCTACCACTTTGATTGCCTTCAATATTTCAGCAAAAGACTTACTATTCTTGTTAGGATCTCCCCCCAAAGTCTGACACGTTAAAAAGGAACCATTACATATTGCTGATGCTTAGATGCCATTAGGTTTCTGTATAAAGTCCAGGGAAAGTACAACCAGAAATAACATCACTACAAATTATTACCCTTTTATGGTGCTCATAAGATGGAGGAACCTAGAGAGAGCTGGCTCGGCGTCTCCATTTTGTGCTCAGAAAGCAGTGGAACCTGTGCTGTGCTCAGGAGGAAGGGGTTGAGAGAGAGGTTAAAAAAATTGGGGAATGCCCGGCTTCCACTGTCGCAGCCCAGCGTGGGGTCTCTGTTCCCATGCTGGAATTATTTCAGTGGGCTGCTGGAGTCCAGGGGCGCTCTTTTGGGCTCTTCTATCATGCTCGATCGGCAGCCGCGCCAAAAGGGCAGAAGCCAAACTATTACACCAATCTGTCAGAGTTTGAATCTCAACTTCCTTGACTTACCATTTGTGTTACATAAAGCAAACCGTTTTAACTCAGCTGGCCCCAATTGTAAACTGTAGGTAGTAGGCACCTACCTCAAACATTTGCTTTGAGGACTGAGAGTTTATCTACAGTTTTTACACAAGGTCTGTCTCATAAGTGATTTGTAATTTTGCCATTATTCAACGTACTTGATCTGCACCACAAAAAAGGCAGGTGTCCACCAGTCCCAATTGCCTTCAGAACAGGTCATGTCATACATAGTTTCAGAGAACTCCATTAATAGTTTCGGTCTCTGATTACTATATGTCCCAAGAAAATTGCTGTAGATTTCCTCAAATAGAAAATTTAAAACCAGTTGAACATTATCGTTAAGCTTAAGCAGAGAAAGCAAAATGGAACCAGGAATCAGTAGCCCCAGAATTTGGGTGTGATTTTTTCCCCAAAAACCTCTAAGCTATAGATGTTTTTCTAGTTCCTTGGCATGTTACTTTTTTCTCAGGCTTCCTATGGATTATGTCTTTCTTCAAAATATTTGATGTACAACACAGAATGATGTAAAAATTGTGCACCTTTCACCCCAGAATTGATACTCTGCAAATATTAGTGGAGAAGAATGTTAAGTGACAGGGACCATTTTTAATTTTGGTGAAGAAATTTCAAGAAGGACACTATGCTATTTATGACACAGAACTTAATATTATCTAGTTTTAACCAGGGGCTATCAGCTTCCTGAGAAAAAAGGGGCAGTCTCCATACACCACCAGGCACCCTGGCACTTCCTACTTGGCACACAGTAGGAAGACTCAAAAATGCAGGAAAGATGAGGTAAGGGAATGATTAACAGGAATTGCATTAGTGTACATACATTTATATTTCCTTGTAAGGGGAGGTGTTTTTTAATATGTGGTATTTAAAGTAACTGGATGCTGAAATTCAATGGTTTAAAGGAAGTGGTTGTGGTTGTGCCTAGATCACCCTTGAACTCAGAGTTTAGGGAGGAGAAGAAAAGAAATAGAGTGAAAGAGAGGGGAAAGGAGATAGATGAGAAGCATTGGGAGCAAGGGCCAGGGGATTCAGGTACATTGGTGGTGTTCAGGATTAGAGAGCTAAATATCCAAAACACAGAGTCAACAACACTGAAAACTCAAGAGCCAAACTTTAATAACTGGATTTAAGAGGTGCCTGTCAATCAAGTCACATGAAAATGGATTAAAAGCCTAGTATTAGACCTGAATCCATCAGATGCATGGAGGAAAACGTGGGTGGAACCATCCATGACATTGAAGGCTAAAGGCATCTGCAAAGATGAAACACCACTGACTAAGCAATTGGAAGTGAAGTTAAACAAATGTGACTACATTAAACTAAGAATCTTCTGTACCTCCAAAGAAACAGTGACCAAGATACAATGAAAGCAGACATAACTGGGAAAAATAATTTTTCAACACCCTCTGATAAGGGATTAATATCCAAGATACATAAGTCACTGGTAAAACTTTACAAGAAAAACATCCAACCCCATCAAAAGATGGGGGAGAAGAAATGAACAGAAAATTTTGCAAAGAAGAAATACAAGTGACCAAAAGACACATGACAAAAAATGCTCTACATCACTAATCATCAGGGAGCTGCAAATCAAAACAATGAGATATCATCTCACATCACAGAGACTGGCACACATAAAAAAGAACAAGAACAGTGCTGGTGTGGATGTGGGGAGAAAGGGACTCTCCTTCATTGTTGGTGGGAATTCCAACTGGTCCAGCCTTTTATTTTAAGGCAGCTTATTTTGTTCATGTAATTTTTTACTTTTGTTAGGGGGTCAAACCCGGCAATGCTTAGCGGTTACTCCTAGCACAGCAGTCAGAAATTATTCCTGGTTGTGCTCAGGTGACCATATGGGATTGCCATGGGAAACTAAGGTTGGCCATGGGGAAGGCAAATGCCCTCCCTCTGGCCCCTGGTCCAGACTTTTTGGAGAAAAATAAGGGCACTCTTCAAAAAGCTAGAAATTGAACTTCCATAAGACCTAGCAATACCCCTTCTGGGAATATACCTCGGAGATCCAAAAGTACACTGCAGAAACGCCATCTGTACTTCAAGTGCCCAAGAACAGACAACTGGATAAAGAAACTATCGTACATCTACACAATGGAATACTATGCAGCTGTTAGGAAAAATGAAGTAATGAAATATGCTTATAAGTAGATGGACACGGAGATTATCAAGCTCTTTGAAATGATTCAGAAGGAGAGGGACAAACATAAAATGAGGGCACTCAATCATGGGATGTAAATAAAAATAATATGGGACTAATACCCAAGGACAGTAGAAACAAGAACCAGGGGGATTGGTTCATGGTTGGAAGCCTGCTTCAAGTGCTTGGGGAAAAGGCAGCTGGGATAGAGAAGGGACTAGTTAGACAAAGATAGTTGGAAATGATCACTCTGGATAAGAACTGCATACTGAATATAGGTAAAGGAACAAACATGATAACTCCTCAGTATCTGTATTCCAAACTTTAATGCCCAAGGGTAGAGGAGGGTGGGGAGGAGAGAGAGATAGAGAGAGAGAGAAGGCATGATGGGGGGGGGGGTTGGGGCATGCAGGGAGGGAAACGGGAAACATTGGTGGTAGGGAATGTATACTGGTGGAAGGATGGTTATTGGAATACTGTATGACTGTATGACTGAAACCCGATCATGAACAGCTTTGTAACTGTGTATCTCACAGTGACCCAATAAAAATTAATTAAAAAACAATAAAAAGTGCCTGTCAAGATGGTAGGCTGGAGTGGGGAATGGGGGTAGGAGAGGGAAACTGGGAACACTGGTGGTGGTATTGATGATGGAACATTGTATGTCAAAAACCCAACCATGAATAACTTTGTAATTTACATTGCTTTAATAGAATACATTTTTTAAGAAAAGGAGAGGTGGTCTTAAGTTCCAATGCCCATTGGTCACTTCAGTACCAATTTAGACAAAAATGTTTTCTGAAATTTTCATATTTTCTGCCAGACAATGTAATGTAAGGTTGCCATTGTTTCTCCCAAATTCAGGTTACAATTTGTTTTGCCAATTCTCTTCCTCCTACATCCTTGATTGCTACTGGGTATAGTATTTATGTAAATTTCAAGTGCCACTCCTATTTTTCTCCAGATTTATGTTAATCTCAATCAGATCTGTCATTCAGACATCTTATACCCTTCACCTTTCACCTAATTGCTGGGAGTCAATTTCCCTTAAGGATCTTGCTATAGGGACACTATTTATTTCTTCGTCCTCTTTACTCCTTCATTCCTGCCCTGTTGAGTCTGTTCATTTGACCATTCCCACAAGCAGAATGCTTGATTTTGTGTATTTCTGACACATGATAACAATGTGCAGCCATCATGAAACTGCTTAATTGCTTCCCATGTGGAAGCAGAGTTATGTACAATAAAAATAGAGGCAGAATTCACGCACGGGCAATGTTAGTTGGAAGAAGTCTGGACCCAAAGATTATGCCCACCCCAGGCAAAATTTGTATACGTAAATCTTGCTGAATCAGACACTAAGAAGGGGCTCTGGAGTCCAGTGTTTTCATAAAGTTGGTCTAATTTTTTATACCTATCTGTGCTGTTTACAAGATGGATTCAAACTCTGAAAATTCTCAAACTAAACACCTATGATGTATGCACACTTCTGCGTGTAATTTATATGCCAATACTTTTCCCAAGATAGGAGTCTAACAAATACCTATTGAGTATCCATTTCCCATGCGGATCCCATGAATTATTTTACGTTTAAAATACCTTTATCATTGTGTCAATATCTCTGTAGCAATAGCACTGTTGACCTGTTGTTCATTGATTTGCTCGAGCAGGCACCAGTAATGTTTATATTGTGAGACTTGCTGTTACTGTTTTTGGCATATCGAATATGCCACGGGGAGCTTGCCAGGCTCTGCCTTGTGGGCAGGATACTCTTGGTAGCTTGTCGGGCTCTCCGAGAGGAATGGAGGACTAGAACCTGGGTTGGCCATGTACAAGGCAAATGCCCTACCAATTGTGTTATCGTTCCAGTCCATAAATATCTCTATTTATCTAAAACCCTGAAATAGACAAAAAACCACTTAAGGGTTCCCCTTGATGGTTAGTGTTTGCAGCCAAACCCTGTTCCATATTTAGTCTCTTCAAAAGATTCAATTCGTCAGCCCACTATATTCTCTCATGCTCAAGAGTGTTTCTTTTCTCTTGACTGATGTTAAAGATCTTCAATCTTCCTTGAACTCTGCATCAATTTCCAATTAACCTGCCTTGACTCCTTAACTGAAGTCTAAGCTTCTTAAGAGGAAAAGAGACATAGTTTATATATTTCTTTATAAATTTCCACAGCATAGTATAACACAGGACTGGGAACAAAAAACAGTTCAGAGCTGCAAATAGATTCAATATACAGATAGAAGGCAAAAAAGAAGACTCACCATTAGAACAGATCTCACTTTCTTTACTTCTGTATTTCCAGGCACACTGGAAAAAATCTCTATTTTCAATGTGTAACTCATAAACCAATAGTTTTCCAGATTTCACATTAGCATAATATAATCTCTCTCTCTTGAATTTTGACCTGTGGTTCAAAAACATATTCAGGTTTTGTGAGGCTATCACTTCAAGAATCAGTAGACCATAAGCATTTTTGACATAACATCCATGGCTTCAGCTATTTATGAGTGGGTAATAAAAACCCATGACATGTAGTAATTTGTAGTTTTGCTGAGGTATAAATTCGAATTGCATACACCTAAAGGCTGATATGATGGAGCACTTGGCTTAGTAAGAATTTGATGATTCTTAGGAGGAAAATAGAAATTTTATGGAGGAAATTATATGCCAATTATGTAATTGTGGGATTTGTGAATTGAAAGGAGGTTAGTGTTGAGTTTTTTCTTGATGCTCTTCCTGAATTTCAAGGGATATTTGTATTACAATTCCTTCATCATGATACTCAGAAATTTACTTTCAGCTTTTTTGTTGTTTTTAGGGGTTGTTTGTACTTCAATTTCTTCATCATAATACCAAGAAATTTATTTTTAATCTATTTTTCTTTGTAGTATCCATTTCAGTAAAACACAAAATGCTTATTTAGAGATTGAAGGAGATTTAAAAATATATATATATGTGTATATGGGGAGTAGATATGAACATATATAGAGAGAATGAACGCCAGTAAAGCAAAGAAGTTGGCAGTCAATAATCTTTGTTTTTAGTCACAGATGTGTCCCCAAATTTCTTTGGTAAAGGGATTCACTAGTTTCATAATTTTTTGTAGACTGCTATTCTTTTCTAGGCCTCAGTTACCACATATTTTTCATATTTTAATTGAACCACCATAAGATATTCAGTCACACAGTTGTTAATGATTGAGTTTCAGTCATATGATGTTCCAACATCCATCTCTTCACCATCTCACATTTCTTACCACCTATGTGTCCAGTTTTCCTCCTACCTGTCCCTCCCAACCTACCCCACCCTGGCAGCTTGCCTCTATGGCAGAGACATTTCTTCTCACTCTCTTTTATTTTCATTTTAGGCACTGTGATTTGCAGTACTGTTACTGAAAGCATATCATGCATATCACTTTATCTCTTCCCAGCACTCAGTTTGCATCCAGAGTGATCATTTCCACCTATCATTGTCAGTGGTCACTTTTCTGCCCTAACTGCACTCCCTCTTCTTCTTTGTGGCAAGCATCCTGCCATGGGCCAGTCCTCCTGACGCTTGTGTCTATTGTCTTTGGATACTATTCACATACTATGTTTTTTCTTTATTCCATAAACCACTGCAATCATTCTGTTTGTCCCTCTACCTCTGTCTGATTTCACTCAGCATAATACTCTTCACATCAATCCATGCACAAGCAAATGTTATCACTTCATTTTTCCCTCACAGCTGTATAGTGTTCCATTCTGTAGATGTATAATAGATTCCTTATCCACTCATCTGTTCTCAGGCACTCAGGTTATTGTCAGTTTCTAGCTATAATGAATAGTGCTGTGATCAACATAGGTTGCAGATGGCCTTTTTGCATTATGTTTTTGGGCCACTGGGGAATATTTCCAGGAGAGATATCGCTCAATTTCTAGTGTTTTGAGGAATTTCCATATTGTTTTCTGGAAAGGCTGGACCAGTCTTCATCCCCTCTAGCAGTGACTAAGAGTCCTTTTCTCTCCTCATTCACGCTAGCATTTGTTGTTACTTTTGATGTGTGCCAATCTCAGTGGTGTGAAATGATAACTCATTGTTTTTTTAATTTGCATCTCCCTGTTAATTTGTGATGTAGAGCACTTTTTCATGTGCCTCTAAAAACTGGTCAGCTACATGCAAAAAACTAAACTCAGACCTTTTTCTAACACCATGTGAAAAAATCCAAATTTTAAAATAATGGATTAAAACCCTGACATCAGACCTGAATTCATAATGTGCATAGAGGAAAAGGTAGACAGAACTCTCCATGACATTGAACCTAAAGGCATTTTCAAAGATGAAACACCACTGATGAAGCAAGTGGAAGCAAAGATAAACAAATAGGACTACTTTAACTAAGAAGCTTCTGAACTTCAAAGGAAATGAGGACCAGAATACAAAGACAGCCCATGGAATGAGAAAAAAATATTTACTCAACACTCATCTGATAAGATTTAATATTCTAAATATATAAAACAACATGTAGAACTTTATAAGAAAAAAACAACCTCATGAAAAAATGGGGAGATGCACAGAAACTTACTCAAAGCAGAAGTTTCCATATCTTTAAAGTGAGGGTGTTGGAGTAGATTATTTCTTAATTGCTTCTAGGTATGACGTTATAAGGATTTATTACCTAAAGTGCATTTCTGATTTTATTCTAATCTTGTTTTTCAGTGCTGTTCTCCAAAAGAGGATTTGTGCCTGTTATTTATCGAATAATCCCAGGCAAAAACCATCAGAACATGACGCTTTTTTTCACCTAGCTTTTTATTCCGGAAAAGATGTTTAATGAATAAATATATGACTCATGTATGTTTTTTCAACCAATTTAAAATATTTTTAAAAATTCTCTGAATTTCCATTTTACTTCAAAAAATAAAGTCTTCTATTCCCTGGTATTTCTTCTGAAATTCAGTGTTTTATTTCTGAAGGTAAAAAAGTGAACCAAGGATCTGCTCTTTATTTCAGAAGTCTCAACCAATCTAATGAAGTGATTCAGAAAGGTTGCTCCCTTGGAGTTGAAGGTGAAAGGTGGGAATGGTATTCAATTTCTTTCTGGCTAGAATCAAACTAGCCAGAAATGGGAGAATAGAATATTTTTTCTCACTGAAAGGGAAAGGAAATTAAAACTCAAGTATAAGAAATATCTTTTGTTCAACATTTATTTAAACAATATAGAGGGTGCCTACTATGTGCCTTGTATTAGGGATGCAGCTGTGAATCAGCAGATTAAAGCCTAGGTTTATGAATATGACATTGCAATGTGTAAGAGAAACCTAACATAAATAAGTCATTCAAAAAAATATGACAGGTAAACTGAAGAAAAGAATGGAAATGAGATACTCTCAGAGTCTAAAAAGCAGTGTTTCACCTAGTCAGGATTGTCAGAAAATGCTTTCCTGAGGGCGTAATAGCTGAAGGGTGAGTAGAAACTGACAAATGACAAAGGGACTGCATACTTAAGATTCTGCAGCGAGATGAGGACATAATTGTTTGCAAGGAACTGGAAGCAGTCTGTTGTGGCTAATGAGGAGAGGATTGGGTGAGTATAAATAAGGTTGCAGCTGTTGGCAGGATAGATCCTGGGCAAAATCTTTGCCTAAGAACAATGGAAAACTGGTTCTTCGAGAAAATAAACATGATTGATAAACCACTAGCAAGACTCAGAAAGAAAGAGAGAGAGAAAACTCTAATAAACAGAATCAGAAATGAAAAGGGGGGCATCACAACAGAAACCAAGGAGATTCAAAAGATCATCAGAGACAACTTTGAAAGTCTGTATGCCACAAAACAAGAGAACCTAAAAGAAATGGACGAATTCCTTGATTCCTACAATCTCCCAAGACTGAACCAAGAAGAATTGAAATACCTGAGTAGGCCCATAAATATCAAGGAAATCAAAACTGTAATCAAAAATCTCCCCAAAAACAAAAGCCCAGGAACTGACGAATTTACTGGCGAATTCTTCCAAACATTTAAAGAAGACTTGTTGTCAGTTCTCCTCAAGCTTTTCCAGGAAATTGAAAAAACAGGAACCCTTCCGAACAGTTTTTATGAGTCACATATCTCCCTAATACCAAAAGGAAAGACACTACTAACAAAGAAAAATATAGACCAATATCCCTGATGAACACTGATGCGAAGATCCTCAACAAAATACTAGCAAATAGAAACCAACAACTCATCAAAAAGATCATACACCCTGACCAAGTGGGATTCATCCCGGGGATGCAAGGATGGTTTCACATTTGAAAATCAATCAACATAATACATCATATCAATAAAAATAAAGATAAAAACCATATGATCATATCAATAGATGCAGAGAAAGCATTTGACAAGATCCAACATCCGTTCATGATAAAAACTCTAACCAAAATGGGTTTTGGAGGAACTTTTTTCAAGATAGTCAAAGCCATCTACCACGAACCTATGGCAAGCATTTTCTTCAATGGGGAAAAACTAAGGGCCTTTCCTCTAAGATTGGGGACAAGACAAGGATGCCCACTCTCACCACTTCTCTTTAATATAGTACTGGTAGCACTAGCAATAGACATTAGGCAAGAAAAAGATAACAAGGGAACTCAGATAGGAAAGGAAGAAATCAAGCTCTCACTATTCACAGACGATATAATACTATATCTAGAGAAGCCTAAAAACTCTAGTAAAAAACTCTTAGAAACAATTGACCTGTACAGTATGGTCGCAGGCTATAAAATCAATACCCAAAAATCCATGGTCTTCCTATATGCAAACAATGAGACAGAGGAAAGGGACATAAAAAAAGCAATCCCGTTCACAATTGTGCCCCAGAAAATCAAATACCTTGGAATCAGCTTAACTAAAGAAGTAAAGGACCCCTACAAAGACAACTATAAAAAGGTACTCCATGAAATAAAAGAGGACATGAGGAAATGGAAACATATCCCCTGCTCATGGATAGGGAGAATCAACATTGTCAAAATGGCAATACTCCCCAAATTATTATGCAGATTTAATGCAATTTCTATAAGGATACCCATGACATTCTTCAAAGAAATTGATCAAGCAATCCTGAAATTCATATGGAACAATAAACGTCCACGGATAGCTAAAACAATTCTTGGGAAAAAGATGATGGGAGGCATGACCCTCCCCAACCTTATACTTGACTACAAAGCGGTAACAATTAAAATAGCATGATACTGGAACAAAGGCAGAACCGCAGACCAATGAAACAGAGCAGAATATCCCTACACACAACCCCAAATGTATGATCATTTAATCTTTGATAAGAAGGCAAGAAATGTGAAGTTGAGCAAGGAAAGCCTCTTCAACAAATGGTGCTGGCATAACTGGACAACCACATGCAAAAGAATGGACTTAGACCTTGATCTGACACCATGTACAAAAATCAGATCAAAATGGATTAAAGACCTCAACATCAGACCACAATCCATAAGGTACATCGAAGACAAGATCAGCAAAACCCTTCATGATATTGAAGCTAAAGGTATCTTCAAAGATGACACAGAACTAAGCAATCAAGTAGAAACAGA
Organism: Sorex araneus; assembly: GCF_027595985.1. Lineage (NCBI taxonomy): Eukaryota > Metazoa > Chordata > Mammalia > Eulipotyphla > Soricidae > Sorex > Sorex araneus. Next base: position 77,272,244 of record NC_073313.1, on the reverse strand, counting down.
GATAAACAAATGGGACTATATTAAACTAAAAAGCTTCTGCACCGCAAAAGACACAGTGACCAGAATACAAAGGCAATCTACAGAATGGGAAAGGATATTCACCAAATACCCATCCAATAAAGGGTTGTTATCAAGGGTATATAAAGCACTGGTTGAACGCTACAAGAAGAAAACATCCAACCCCATCAGAAAATGGTCCGAAGAAATGAACAGAAACTTTTCAAAGGAAGAGATAAGAATGGCCAAAAGGCACATGAAAAAATACTCTGCATCACTAATCATCAGGGAGACGCAAATCAAAACAACCATGAGATACCACCTCACACCATAGAGTCTGGCACACAGCCAAAAGAACAAAAGCAACCGCTGTTGGATAGGATGTGGGGGGAAAGGGACCCTTCTACACTGCTGGTGGGAATGCCGACTGGTCCAGCCCCTTTGGAAAACAATATGGAAGCTTCTCACAATATTAGAAATTGAGCTTCCATTTGATCCAGCAATACCACTTCTGGGAATATATCCTGGAGAAACAAAAAAAGTATATTCGAAATGAAATCTGCACTTATATGTTCATTGCAGCACTGTTTATAATAGTCAGAATCTGGAAAATACTCTAGTGCTCGAGAACAGATGACCGGTTAAAGAAACTCTGGTACATCTATACAATGGAATACTATGCAGTTGTTAGAAAGGATGAAGTCATGAACTTTGAATATAAGTGGATCAACATGGAAAGTATCATGCTAAGTGAAATGAGCCAGAAAGAGAGGGACAGACATAGAAAGATTGCACTCATCTGTGGAATATAGAACAACAGAGTAGGAGACTAATACCCAAGAATAGTAGTATATAATACCAGGAGGTTGGCTCCATAGCTTGGAAGCTGGCCTCACACGCTGGGGGAAAGTTATCCCAGATAGAGAGGGGAACACCAAATAATATGTGATTGGAGAGATCTTGCGCGGGAAGTGAGATGCGTGCTGAAAGTAGACTAGAGACTGAACAAGATGACTACTCAATACCCCTATTGCAAACCACAACACCCAAAAGGAAAGAGAGATATCAAATTGGAATGCCCCGCCACAGAGGCGGGGTGTGGTGGGGGGATGGGATTGATGGTTTGGGAGGAATACTGGGTTCATTGGTGGTGGAGAATGGACACTGTTGGAGGGATGGGCTCTCAAACATTGCATGAGGGAAAAACAAGCACGAAAATGTGTGAATCTGTAACTGTGCCCTCAGTGTGACTCACTAATTAGAAAATAAATAAATTTAAAAGAAAAAAAGAACAATGGAAACCATTAACGGGTCTTAAATATGGGAAGAATCTGGTCAGATTTGTGTTTTTTTTTAAAAAGAGACAGATAAGAAGGAAAAGGGACAAAGGTCAAGGTACATCCATGGTGTTAAGGAATGATAGGGAAAAACATGTAAGTCACAGAGTCAACAACACTGAAATAATGAGACTCAAACTTTAATAACCAAACTTTAAAATTTGACTGTTGAGATGGCATGCTCGTGGGCATCTGGGGTAGGGTGGGAACCTGGAAACACTGGTGGAGGGAAGTAGACATTGGTGGGCAAGATTGATGATAGAATACTGTGTGTCTAAATTCCAATAAGAATTGAATACTGAAAAAGATATACATGCTAACCTTCAGTGCCTGTACTGTGAACCATAATACCCAAAAGGTGAGAGAGACAGAGAGACTTTGAGTCTCGTTGTGTTAAAATTCGAGCAATGAGTTAAAGCATTGAACTTGTTTTCTAGGTCATAGAAACCCTTCAAAAGCAGAGACAGAAAAACTTGGTCCACTTAAGAGGATGGTTGCAAGAAAGTTCTGTGTGAATTGTATTAATATAAATATCAATGTGTGGTAGACACCATGAGATAATGAGAATTTGATTCCTTGGTTTTCGCTCTCCATTTTCTGAAGTCAGAAGCTGAATGGGATAATCACTTAAGTTCTTGGTCTTCATCTTACAAGAAGTCTGAAGCTAACTTCCTTCAATATTTAAACCACTGGAGAATATACCAAAGTATATTTTTCTCTTACACAGTTCTGGCTCAACAAGTATTTCATAGATCCCCCTTCTCCACTCTTTGTATAAATTTAAACTACTAGTTGTCTGTTGCTGTGTTACAACTTACCACAGATATAGCAGTTTAAATCTAAATACATTGTTTTGTGGTATTTAGGAGTCAGGTAAATCAGGGATGGTTTAGCTAGGTACTCTGCTTAAGGGTCTCTCAGATTACAATCAAGTTGACAGCCAGGGCTAGAATGTCATTTGAAAGTTTCACTTGGAAAATATATAATTTCAAGTCAATGGCAGAATACAGTTATTGGATTGAGTTTCTTGTGGACTGTTGGCTAGATGTTATCTTCACTTCCCTGTGGGCTTTTCCATGTTAGCTTGTTTCAACAGTGTGTAAAGGCCAATTTAGTAGGAAATTCTGTTTTTGTTATCTATTTTTTGTTTGTTTTGGGGCCACATCATGCGGATGCTGAGGTATTGCACTTTGCTCAGAGATTATTCTGAGTGGTGCTTAGGGGATCAGATAGGCGTCTCAGGATTGAACTAAAGTAAGCTAACTTCTCTGCCCTCTGTATTATCTCTCCAGCTTTGTAAGAGAGATTCTTGATGCTTGATTTCAGGAACTTTAACCACTCCTTGAGTGTGAAATAACTGAATGTAGAAAGCTGGCAAACAATGTGTAAGATATACTATGATTAAATGTCCAATTCATGAAAAGAAGCATGAGTTATTTAGAAATTTTTTGTGGGAAGAGTTTGTTACTCAGGGAGAGGGAAGGCATTGAAGAAGACTAGTGTTTTAGAGTGGGTTTAAAATTTATTATAACTATGAATCAGCCTAGTCTTCAGACAAGCTGTTGAAAACCATTGGTGTTGGAGGCTGGGGTAGTGTGGTGTACAAAAAAACAGAGAAATCTGTAGCCTATTTGAGAAGAGGATAGCAATGGAAAACTAAACAATAGATTTCAATTCTACTTAGAAATTTGAGAGAGAACTAGAGCTATTTTGTACATGAGCATTATCTTTTCAGTGGGTATTCTTGTCAGTGCCCAAGAGATGACCATGTAAATTAGACTCAGAGTTACAATAGTGATGAGTACATATTATTATAAGAACTGTAATCTGTGGTATTCAAAGTATAATGTTATTAAAGTTATCATCACTACTTTCAGAATGTTTTCTTGAACACTTATCTTTCAGAACAAAATAATTGGGCACTAGCTCTTCTTTTTATTAAAGTTTCGTTCATTCTCAAATATAAGCAAGAGAGTCTGTTTTCTGTTGTTGCTGGCTATAATTTTTTGAGATCAATATTAAAATATAATTTTTTCATGTCTTGCTTCCTAACCATGAGCAGACATGTCCTATCAATAAACTGGAATGTAAACTAATAAAATAGCTGTTATTATTAAGTAGTTGAAAATAATGGAGTTGGTGCATTTTTTTTACAGTTACTATGGGGATGAAAAGTAACTTGGGTAAGTGATTTGCTTTGTTCCAGCCCCTAGCATCATATAGCATTGGATAAAGATACCCAGTAGATGACTGAGTGCAGTTCCAGTGATTTTTTAATGTCACAAGGAATTTTACTTGATCTAGTAGAATTTTTACCCTCTTCCTTGTGCAAAATTAGAAATCAGTTCAGATGCAAATCACATCTGTATCATTTAAAACTGCTCTGAGGAATCTCCACCTCCCAGGTAGAGGCTCTGTACAACAATAAGCCAGTTTATCAAAGATGGGATTTGCTGCTCCTTGTTTTTCTATTAGGGAGGAATTACGCTAAGCCCAGCAGCAGACATTTTGTGTTACCATGGCAGCCTATATTTCCTGCAGGGTTGTGACCCCTAATGACTACAGTGGGAAGGCAGGAAAAAGAGAGACTCTTTGAAGATTAGTAAATAAATGCATTACTTATGCAAACTGTCTCTGAGTTGGCCTCCCAGTACAGAAGAGAAATGAAGAAGCTCTTCGGATAGAGCAAATGGTTATATGTAAATACCTGCACTGGAAGAAAACAAATCATCTTTCATTTGATTATTTCTTTAAAAGTCTGTTTGGGCTGATAATGAAAGAAATATAAATTGGACTTCATACCAAGAAAATAGTATTATTGTGCATGGAAATACAAACAGCCACCGATATTTCCCTTTCATTGTCAACAACTGGTTCTTTCTCATTGGTGCTCAAATGTAATATAGGTTCTGGAATAATTTTGCGATGTTTATCAGTGGATCACAGAAATAAAACATATTCAACTTTATGCAGGCATTGAGAATGTAGACATTTTCCTCCATGAAAGTGGTTTAGAATTGTTTCATCTGGTTTGTTTGTTTTGATTAACTGTGTGTCTGAACAAGACGTTGAAAACAAGGTAAGAAATCAAGCATCCCTTTGGGTTTAACTCTTTGAAAAATATTTTCTCAGTACATATTTTATTTTAAGCCACTGCTGCATTTATTTATACAAAAGATAGATTCTGGGTCCATACTATACTAGTATAGTATATCCAAGGCACAGTTCAGGTGAAAATGGATCGAAATATGTATTATCTAGGTGGATGAAATACAGATGGATTTTCTTTGGTTGACATATCCTCTGCTGCTCTCTAGAGTCTCAGGGTCTGCATTATAAGCCAATCAGCGAGGTTCTATTTCTCTTCAAATGAGTGATTTTATGGAGTATAAAGACAGGGAAAATATGATATAAAAAGATAAACACACATCAGAGGTACTGCTGATTTATTTCTTTTGATGGTGTATTGATGTATAAAAAGCATTTATTTACTGAGAAGCTATTATGTGCTAGGCAGAGATGCAGCTATTGTGGATCAAGTTGTAGTAAGACCTAGCTTTTGCTCTCAAGGATAATACAGAGCAGCTATGGTTCCTGCAGCTCACTTGGACTTGGAGTTTACCTGCTGGTGATGTATCCACCAGAGGGGTTGCATTTGGGACTGAGTTTGGGTCTGAGTTTGGTGTAGTATGGGTTGGTTTGTGCTAGCACATCAATAACCTCTCATCTGGTTGTCCTTTTCTCAAGGGTCAAGCAGTGTTTCCTTGCTTTTTATGATTTAGTCCTTTTATACTACTCTTACTGTCTTTTCTGTGCATTTTTTCCAGGAAGTACATTTTAGAATTAACATGAGTTATTATTTTTATTTTTTGAGTTATTATTTTTAAATAGTCAGGGTTGTGTTATTTTATTCCACAGTTTATCTCTTTGCCCTTCTTTAGAGATTAAGACATAGTCTTCCCATATGAAAAAGTGCTCATCATCACTTATTTTCAGGGAAATACTACTCAAAACAATAATGAGATAGTATCTCTCACCAGTGAGAATAGCATATGTCAATAAAAAACTGAGAACAAATTGTGTTGCTGGGGGATGAGGTGAGAAAGGAACTCACATCCACTGCTGGTGGGAATGTTGTCTGCTCCAACCCTCATGGGGTAAAAGTATGGGAATTACTCAGAAAAATAAGAATATGACTTCTATATGACCCAGCAATCTCACTTTTTGCATCTGTTCCCAGGACACAAAACATTCACTCAAAAGGACCATTATTCATGGTAGCACTTAGAACAATAACTAGGTTATGAAATCAACATAGGTGGCAAATGAATGAATAATGAAGGTGTGGTAGGTAAATACATTGGGATATTATGCAGCTGCAAGGAAGGGTGAAATTATTCAACTGACTGAAAATTGGGGGGAGCTGGAGGATATCATGTTAAGAGAAATCAGAGGGAAAAAGACAAATATCAACTGATGTCACTTATCTGTAGTATATAGAATAAAAAAACAGGAAATGTACCAAAGCGGGGATACATAGATTACCTTAGTTCCTAAACTATAAAATTGAGAAGGATAGGGAAGAAGAGAAACCAAGGGGAGGAAGAAAAAGGAGGTGGGCAGGGATATTAGTGTCAGGGGTCATTGGCTCAGACATATTGGTGGTGTAGAGTTGTGGTATATCTAATTATCTGAACTGGATAACAAACAGCACTGAAAGCATAACATACAAACTACAACAGCCAAATTAAAAAATGTACCTGTCAAGAAGGCAAGCTGGGGGATGGGTGGGAAGCTGGGGACAATAGTGGAGGGAAGTTGACATTGGTGATTTTAGAACATTGTATGCCTGAAACTCAACTATGTAATATTTTGTAATTCATGGTGCCTCAACAGGCTTTTCGAAAAGATATGGCATTCTATCTCTTCCTTCATCCAGCAAAAAGTTGATAATGGAAGGACTAGTTTAGGATCAGAAAACAGATGTCTTAGAGACAGGTTTCTCCTGATTTGTCTTTGACAATTTTCAGCAGATCATTACTTTGCCAAATGGGTCAGCCAATATTATCAGGACTTGAAATTCCTCTACAAAATACTAAATATTTTCTAAATGTTACCAATCAAAGAGGCAAGAGATTAACATTTCAAAATGATATGAGATAAACGTCCCCTTTAATAAAAGAAACATAATCTCAATGATCACCACAAGCCAAAACCATTGTTGCACTTTGGGCAAAACTTTATTAACTTTCAATTGGAATAATCCATTTCTTGTTTGAATACATTTGTTTACAGTAATTTCTTTTCCATAATATCCCCAAGGGTTAGAAGAGAAGAGAAATAATTTAAGACTTGACAAGACCGTAAGGTGAGAAGGATATGCTGGAAAATGGGGAGAGGGGGTCAAATGGGTTGTATAGTACTGAAAAGAATTAATGTTGCATCTTTATATTAACCAGAAGAAGCTAGTAAACCTTGACTTGGCCGACTTAGCTGCAGCTGATTGTGCTTTTAGATATCAAGGGCGATTCATCTGGTAGCCTTGGAAGCAACTTGCTACTGTCTAGCTGTAAGGCAGAGATATAAACACCTCTATCCATCAAATGAGGGACCACGGACAATAACTCTGATTCTAACATTTCAAGGCAGCATATAAGCATCATGAGTCATGGTGTAAATATTTATGAAAGTCTTTTCCGATTTTAAGAGTTTTTGATTTTATGATAATCTCTCTAAGAGCAGTTTCTATAACACAGTATTCTATTCTTTCTTGCCTTCTACCATTCTATAACAGTATTCCACAGATCTTAAACCATAACTTGAGCAGGAAGAGAAAGCCTTTTTCCCTTTACAGATTCTCTGAGATGGTTATGCTTAATTGTTCTGCAGCTGTGCAGCTGTCAGACTGAAGGTTTGGAAAGCAATGGGGATTGGTACCAGGAAGAGGCCATATGAAGGGACTTGTGCCAGTGAGAGAGATCTCTGCCTCCACTTTCCCTCTTACTGTTACCTCTATGTTCCAGGTAACTTTCCTAGAAACCCCAGTACAGCTTCAAACCAACAAAATGGAATGATTGAATTTGGGTTGTCTTAATAGTAAAGATAAAAGAAGAAAGGTAACTTATTTTCTTTTTATAATTTTTCTTCTATTTTGAAAAGCTCTGTGACTTCAAAGTCATTCATTGTTGAGTTTTAGTCATATAATATTGCAGAACTGATCCCACCAGCAGTGTCTAATTCCCTCCACCAATGTTCCAAGGTTCCCTCCCATATCCCAACCCCAACCTCCAGCTTTCCCTCTTGACAGGCAGCTTTTCACGTCTGGTTAAAGTTTGGGTCACTTGATTTCACTGTTGTTGACTTGGTGGTTTAGATAACTGGTTCTATCATTCCTTAACACCACCTCTGTAACTGAATCCCCGACCTGGGCCCCTTTGCTTCTCACCTGTCTCTTTATTGTTTTCATTATTGTTTTTATTAAAGATCTGTGATTTACAAATTTATTTATAGTTGAGTTTAGGCATATAATATATCAACAACAATCCCACCACCAGTGTCAAATTCCATCCACCAGTATTCCCATACTCCCTCCCCCACCCAACCCCCATCCCTGTCAACTTGAAAGGCACATTACAAATTTTCAGTGGTTGTAGTTTAGAGCTCATGTTCTCCGTTTTGTTGGGTGTGTGTTTCAGATACCACTCACCCATATCTACCACTCACTCATATCACCAGTATAAATGAAGCCTTGATGCCTGTTAACCCATTGCTTCCAGTTCTCTTCTTTCCCCTTTTATTTCTTTCCTTTTCCGTTCTTCTCTTTAAACATTGGGGATAATGGTGATCTAAGAATCCTTCTTTTACTATGGTACTTTTCCTCATTCAGTATTCTACATAATACAGATAGGAGAAAAAAACAAAGGTAACTCACTTTCTGCAAAGGTAGCTCACATCTCTATGCCTTAGCTTGTGGGATTTGAGGTTGATGTGTCTTCCATCTGTAGCTATGGCCTCAGACAGGCTGAGTAGCAAGGTTTCAAATTTGTTACTGCCTTGGAAGTGAAATATTAGCTGGAGGAGATAATGAGGCAATAAGCAAATACCCCTGGTGAGCCGCATATTACAGAGAAAAAATCTTTCAAAATCATACGGATGGACTTGAGAGGAGCCTTCTTCATTGGGGCTGGAAATGTTCATATTTGAAAATAGGCTTTAATAATGTTTGTAGCATTCAGGAATGATTTTGCAGGCAATCTCCATGACAAGCCTGCTGGTGGAATCTGATGGCAATTCAAGGGGGAGGGGACTTATGGCAAGAAAAATAGGGCTGTTGCAAGGAAACAGGGCTCAGAAAATGTAAGAAGATGAGCGAGGTGACAGGATGATTGATACCGCATGTGGCACAGAAGAGGGACTCCCGGGAGAGGATTCCATTAACTGGGTAGGGGTGAGTCAGACTGCAATGGTTGGAAATCGAGGAACAGCTGTGAGGGGATTGTTCCCTGGCTGGCCACCAGGGCCTAGGGAAGAGCATTTTGGAAGTGGACAGAGTCACTTGATCAGGTCTGGCCTAGCCGGCAGAGACAGGTTTACTTTGCCTAAGATCATATTTTCTTTCTGACTATAGATTTAAATATTCTGACAGTAAAATTTTAGAAAATACATCACCTAATGCAGAAACTTAAAATAACTCACAATTCTATTACCCAAGAAAACCACTATTAACATTTGAATTGCATCCTTTTGGAGCTTCAACTCTAGGCCCATGTGCATATTTCTTTACAGATTTTGCAACCAGGTGTTTTATAACCTGTTTTCCTCCCAACCCCCACACACAATAGCATGTTCTACTTTCTTCCTCTGTATGATCCTACTAATCTCTAATGGTTCATCCTAGGCTTCACACAAGGTGTATATTCAAGAACAAAGTGCACTCCCTTACTCTTGAGTTCCCATGACACACGTTCTTCACATTTGACAGCATTCATCCCATTTACTTATCTCTTGTCTTCTTTTTATGAGAGTACAAATTTGTCTTGATTTCTGCTGCATCTGAAGTTTGGCCCATAATATGCAAAAACTCTGCTGGCTAAATCTATCACATATGAGCTTTTTTGACCCATAATTTAGTGGACCTATAATTTAGACTCAACATGAATGAATTAAAAAATTCCAGACTTGTGACCTTGGGTGGTGGACCTTGAGTAGGGAGAAGAAAGATGACAACCAGAGAGCTTGACTGAGTGATAGTTTCTCTGGGCTATGCCAGTGTCACCTGCAATGCTGTGTACCCACAAATCACCCCATTTAAATATGCACTGAACAGTAAGGGTTCTTTACTGTCCTGCCAAGTCTCTTTGTTCCCCTCTGAGTAGTAAACCTGTGCTATGAAAAAGTGGTTCCAGAAGCATGATGGTGGGGTGACATAAAGACTATGAAACAGAGGTGATACCAGTAGTGTTATAAGTTCCCTCTTCTAACCCTTGGTGGGAGTAGAAATAGAGCAACAATAGAAAAAGCTCTGGAGGAACTTGAACTTATCCACTCAATGTATTGTAGTTAGCACTAAAATGCTGCCTTAAAGCATTCTTTGGACCTGTAAGCTTCAAGGTGGAAAACTTTTAGACACAACCTGAGAAAAGGGTATCTTGATGTAGAGACCTCAGAGGCTCAACTACTTAATAGAACCTTTGAATGGTGCATTTTGAGTATTTTAATCTATTTCAGGAAAGCAAGTTTGCTTGTACTCATCTCTTGCTCATTGTAACCCTGCTCTATATTTATGTAAATAACCTAGTTACCAGCTAGTTCATTGTTATATTTTTGATGGAGCTGGCAAGTAGTAGATTGTTTAATAAGAAGCTAATTGAAACAGAGGTGCAAAACAATCTAAATTAAAAAAATGATAAAATGAAATAAAATTTGAGGAGCTTTTTATAACAGCCTAATAGAATTACAAGTAAATTTATAGGATTGATGTTATTCATGAAATGATGAAATTGAGCAAAACAATGGTTATTTTGATTTTTAATGAAGATAAAGAAGTTTAAAGTGGAACTTAAGTATTTGGTCAAGTAATAAGTCTCTTCCTGACATCTAAAGGCCAGAAAAATCTGCAGAAGTGGCAAAGTAGAGTGAGCTTCTACGTGGTGTGTGTGTCTGTGTGTGTTTCATGTTCATTTCTACAATTAATTGCCTTTTTTGTTTTCATGTTTCAAACCAAGTTTAGGTCTATACCTGAAATACCTGTAGCTTTAAAAATTATCACTGGGAATTATTTGTACAAATACTAATCTTCCTAATGTCTATCATATATTATTTATCCTTTCAACATCCTACCATGTATCAGCTCCGCACTAAGAGCACAGTGACAGATGAATAAAACAGCCCCTGTTGCCAAGCAGCAACCCGTCCTGCTTGAAAGCCTCCAAGGGCTTCAACATCAACATTATTCTTCTGGTTCTTTTGTAGCCCTTTGCCTTTGGAGGGACTATGATGCCATCATTATTGGCTATGCCTTAATTTTTTTTCCTCTTCTTTCTGATATAATCTCTGTTCAAGTTCTATATAGGCTACCATGTACAGGTCCCATCTCCTTGTTAACATGCTTGTTTTCTCCCATACTCTCAAGACTCAGTTCAAATCCAGCATTATCCACATGTTTTCTTGACTCTAGTTTCAAAATATATACCCAGAATCCTATCACCTCTCATCACCTCTGCTGCTAAAATTTGGACTCAAGACACTGTCATCTCTTTCTGGGATTATTTGTAAGAGTCTCTAGCCTACGTCTCTGTTTCCATTCCTGAACCTTAGTCTTTTCTCCACATGTCCTTATCATGTCACTCCTCTGATCCAAACTCCCCCCAATCTTTTTAAAAAATTTTAATTGAATCACCGTGAGGTAGAGTTACAAAGCTTTCAAGTTTGAGAATCAGCCATACAATGATCAAACACCCTTCCCTCCACCAGTGAACATTTTCCACCACCAATGTCCCCAGTAACACCCCCCGCCCTGCATCCCAGTGCTCACCCTGCTTCTACGGCAGACAATTGCTCTACTTTTGGGCATTATGTTTTGTCCAGATTTTCCCACCACCATTCAAGATTGCCTTCCATGGACAGATGCTAGATAATTTATTTTCCATTGCTCATTTTGAATATCATGAAAGTTTGCATGGACCAGGGATGTTGGTGTGCCAAGATGGTGCTCTGCGGAAGCTTGTGGACATGTCTTTATTTATGTTTTCCTTTTGTTCCCGTCAAAGGTAAATGTTCAAATTTTTTTTCTTTTTAGGTCACACCCAGCAATGCACAGGGGTCACTCCTGGCTCTACACTCAGGAATTACCCCTGGTGGTGTTCAGGGGACCACTTGGGATGCTGGGAATCAAACCTGGGTCAGCCCTTTGCAAGGCAAACGCCCAGCCCAGGCTATCGCTCTAGCAATTATGTGCCTGAAACTTAATAATAAATGACTTTGTAGCCCTGTAATTCATTGTGACTAAAATTTTTAAAAAGAAGGAAATGAGAAAGATTTAAAGATCAGTTGGATCAACATAGGAATTATTGTTGAAGAGCAACTTGCAGCAGTATCTCCCTGAAATATTTTCTTTTCAGGCAGCCAGAAAGTTTAATTATTCACTTCTTCAGGTCTCTGGATAAATGTCATCTGTCAACTTGCTCATCTATGAACAACTTAAATAAAATAGACTCTCTTGCCACATTCACCATAACATAAGCTTCTTTTTTATTGCCATCTGACATCAGATATTTCTACTACAATTTGTTTTCTACCTTTCTTCCCAATATCCCTCCCCTCAACGAAGTATCCAAAAAGTAGCTGGCATGCAATATTTACTTAATTTTTTTTTGCTTATTGAAAGAAGAAATGTACCAAGGCATGACTGGTCAGGACCTTACTTGACTTGGTCACTCCTCAGTGTCCTCTGCTTGGTGATAATGTGGACATATCCTAATTCCTTAATCCTGGTGAAACCATGAGAGGATCCAGAAAACAACATGGGAATAAAAATGCCTGGGAAAGAAAGGTTTCTAACTTTAATTTTGATTTACCCATAGAGATATGAATTGTAATTGTTACCTTCTTAAAGCATCATCCTTTATTCCTTTCTTTTCCTCTCTTGCACTCAGAACATAAGACATCACCAAAAATGGCCACTTTCCCCCCAATATTTCTGTGACTTTCATCTCTATTCAGATGTTGGTGTGCCAAGATGGTGCCCTGCATCATCTTGGCACAAAAATTCTTCAAAATTGAAAACTGAGGGCCCAGAGAGATAGATCAATGGGTGGGGCACATGACTTTGAACATGGCCAACCTAACTTTGATTCCTGGAACCCTATATTGTCCAGTGAGATAGCCATGGGCGATCCCTTAGTGCAGAGCCAGGACCGAATCCTGAGTACTTCCAGGTGTGGCTTAAAAACTAAAACTGAAATATGTGTATCTAGACTGAAGTTTTCTTTAATTTATGCTACCATTTCATTAGGAATTAATTCTGATTCCAGGAGAGTTTATTAATAAATTCATGTTTTCTCACTGATTTCTGAATTACACTACTATAGGCTTCTTAAGCATTAAATAATTACAGTAAAAGCTATTTAGTTATTGAGCAATTTCTGCATAATATATAATTTCTGTGTTCAAACAATTGCCCTATGGAATGGGTATTTCTATTCATCATTACAATCATACAGAGGTGAAAATTGAGGCTCATTTCATGTGTCAATGATCATAAAACTGGTAATAAGCAGTAGAGTCCATGACTTTTTCCTTGCACTTTTTATTAAGTTGGAAGGAATGGAGGAAGTTAAGAGTCAGTCCTAGCCTGACCTCTCTAACAACCAAGGTCCAGAGCAGGGAGAGCCATGCAACCTGTCTGGAGAGATACATCTAAAGATACTAAAAAGATATGTCTAAAGAAATACTCTGTGTGGTCAAATTTACAAAAATGTCAGCAAACTTTGTATATACCCAACTTTGGCCAAGTCTATCAATAAGCTTTAAAACAAATCCCACTACCAATCTTCCATATGTCATTCCAAACTCCTGTTATAACTAGGAAACAGTAGGACTTACGGTGTATTTCTCTGCATGGGTTCTTTCTTGAACAACTGTTTGTTGCAGTTTTATCACAAGAATGTCCATGAATTGGATTTTAATCATGTTTAAATATCACTTTCTCCTGTACCTGACTAGTATTTGTGTCTACATATCTTCTCCCCCTCAGTTGAACTAAAGAATAAAGACCAGGCCTGGGAAGACAGCTCAGGGGTGAGATACTCATTCTTCATGAATACAATGCCCTGAGTTTTAACCCAGGCACTGCATAGCCCCCAAAGCACCACCAGGTGCAGTCCCCAACACCACTAGGATGGCACTGGTGACACCCAGCATCACTAGGCCTGAGCAGCACCACAGGGCTTGGCCTTAGCATTGAGTAATTCAACCAGATTGTCCAAATACTGCTTGCTTGTAGTAATTCCCAGGCCCCCTAATCACTGATTTCAAGAAAATAATAAAGAACAGCACAAAATATTAGTCATTGTGTAATCTCTTCAATAACCTTTAACCTTCAAATGGGATTAAACTTTTCACCCCCAGGATGCTTTATACACCACACTAGACAATCCCCAGAGTTCCATGTAACACCTTGGCATTCAATAGGAACTCAGTATTTACTTGTTTTTTGCTTACTGCATATTGTTCCTTTAAAAAAAACAGAGCATATAGAATCATATAATATGTGGCTGTATCTGGTTTCTTTTTGTTGGTATAATATTTTCTAGGTTCATCTATAGTGTGACATGCATTAGAAACCATTCCTTTTTTGCTAAATAGTATTCCATTATAATGGGTACAACACTGCTTACTTGTTAAGTTAATGGAAATGTGGGTTGTTTTTACCTTTTCACTATGCAAATAGTGCTGTTTTTGCTTTTTGGGTCACGCCCAGCGATGCATAGGGATTACTCCTGGCTCTGCACTCAGGAAATATTCCTGGCGGTGCTCAGGGAACCATATGGGATGCTGGAAATCAAACCTGGGTCAGCCACATGCAAGACAAATGCCCTACCCACTGTGCTATCAATCCAGCCCCTCGAATAGTGCTTTAATGTCTCATTTTTGTATTTATTCTTCATTCATTCAAAGTCTGTTTTATATTATACTAGTATATTAATATATTATAATATTATACTTTTATATTATACCCTTGATTTAAATTAAGTAAATTATCTAGAATAGGAAGATCCCCAGAAGGCAGATTAGTGTTTAACAGAGTTGGGAGCAAGGAGAAGGATTCTGAAACATGAGTACTTAATGCATAACTTTTGGAATGATGGAATGGTTTGGCACTAAATCAAAGTGATGGTCGAACAGCATGTTATATGGACTAAATGCCATTGAGCTATGTATATTTTATTTCACAAATAATCATATAGGAGAACTGCATATTTTTAACGGTTAGTTCTATAACGTTTGAATTTTGCAGTATAAATGTTCTCCTCCAATCCGATGCAGCAATGTCAACAAGAGATCCTTTCTTTAAGCATGAAAGAGATGGGCAGTTTAGCAGCCGTTACATGCAGTAGCTCTGATTTTCTGGCCTTTCATGTTTTCAGAACAGACTCAGCAGATTCTTCACACTGGTAATCTGAGTTTGTAGTGGCAGGTATCTTTGAGGGGGATAATTCAATCACTACTGCTCTGCATGTGTAAATGATGGTACTGTATCATCCAAATGAGAAAATGTCACACTCAAAGTACACATGTATCCCCTCTAGACTCACACATCACATGAAGCAGGCACAGAACAGCAAAGCCTCCATCCCACTTTTCCCCAGAACAGCTTTCAACATTTGAGTTTGCCTTTTATCAGAAGAGTAACTATGGACTTCAGAGGCTTAGGGATGTCCCGTTCCTTTGGAAACAGGGACAAGCACATGCTGTCCTCCACCGCATAATCTGGGACTCTTACGTCAGTGAAATCACGCTTGTAAATGATTCTAATGTGTTGGGATGAGAAATCGGATCTACGCTCCAGTGAAGGATAATGTTTATTACATACTAAAGAGCACTCAAGGAGATGGGAGCTAATACTGTAGTTGTATGAACATGTGCATCATTAAAAATTGTAATTAAGTGAACTCCCTAAGCACCAATAATGAAACCCAATGAAGTTGTGTGCAGGAGGGTTGGATTATAATTTCACATAGTGGAGGAGTCAGTGGCAGTATTCACAATGATGCCCAAAGCACCAGCACCATCATGCATGGCTCTTAAGGCCAGATAAGTCAGGAGACCCAGAGCAGAATTCACTTAAAATCCCATCAGGATTTACCAAGAGAAGTTTCATTGGTGTTCATACAAATTATACTAAATCCTCAGGAAGTTGCTGAAAGAGAAAGCAAACTGGTTTGGAAATCCCTGAAGTAATTTTCAAGGAATACAATGCCAAATGGTAACATTTACTGTTATTTTACTTTAATCAAACTTTATTGAGTGTTTACCATATGTAAGTATACTGCTGAGTTTTTAATAGAAATTATCTTGTTTAACTCTCACAGGCCTGTAACATAGGTGTTGGTATAAGCCCAAATTAACAGAAGAGGAAATGGAAACTCTCTGTAAAATGAAAAAGCCCCTGCTTACTCAACTCAGAAACTAGAGACCCAGGAATCAAGTCTAGAATTGATGAATCTAGTAGAGAAAAGTGGGGGGACCATTCATAAGATCTTACTTATGGCTTTGCTAGGGAGATAGATGTGGGAGGGTGGCAAACCAACTGTCAATGATAACATAGTTGTGTCATTTAATCCCAAGATGGACACTAGTACTATTACTCAATAAATAAGGAAACTATTGAGTCCATCAAAGGCTGAGTCTTGTAGAGGAGCTGTTCTGCAGCATGAAGATTTTAAATGTTAGGAAAGAATTTTAGGTGCCCTCTCAGCGAAACTGTAAACTTCCGTCAAATGTAAGGGGCTTCAGTAACCTTTCCTAATATTGGTTTCTTAAAATATACACATAAATATTAGGCACAATGGTTCACTGGGTCACCACCCCTCTGCTTATGTCCCCACCTAAAAATAAACCATTGGCAGAAAGCACAAAAAGATATTAATAGACTGTACATCTTTTTGCCAACAGGCATAAGCTGCATTAGGTAACCATAGTTACCCTGGCACGGCTACCCTTCAAGTGCAAACTGGAGAAATAAATCATATTTGTGAACCCTCTCCCAGTGTTCAGTGTTTCTATGGGGTTTGCCATCTTGTTGGAATCTACCTTAATACTCCACAATTCAAATAGACCGTTGGAAAGTTAGAGCCACTGACAGGGAAGTTTGCAATCAGAAAAAGGAGACACCTGAGATTGGAGATGGGAAATATTATGGATGTATGTAGCTGTCTCATGGAAATTATCAAGTTTATTCCTGCCCTCTTAGTCCTCCTTATTGCCAATCCAAATACCACCAGCTTCCCTTCCTATGGTCTGACTCTATAGAGAGAGTAGGGAAGAAAACCTCATTTGCATTTCCCTAACAAAATCACAAAAGCAAATGCTGCAGCAGCTAATCTGAGCAACACTCTATCTTTCATGGTCTTACATGCTTGGACATGATCTAAGTCAACCTTCATAACAGCCCTCTGCAGTAGGTTTTCAGGGACCAAAATTGTCACCAGGGAAATCAGTGATCTGCCCAAGACCACAGAACTAGTAAGTGGTAGAGTTAGAATGCAAGTGTAGATTTTGATCTCAGAGTCCATGTTTTAAATCTGACATCATACCTACTTTGGGCTGCCAAACTCCAATAGACATTTGGTTGATACTTTCTGTCATTTTGGGAATCTTCTTGTGGTTCAAAGCACTGAGATTGCTCTGAATGATGTCAGAGAACAGAACCCAGGGCAGCAGAGAGAGATGGATGTGGAAAGAGGAAGCTTGGGGCTATGGAAGGGAATAGACAATTTAAGCTGAAAATTGCCAGCTTCAGTACTGGAGCAGTAAGTGGAGTTGGGGAGAATGGGAAGAGTGAATTAAATAAAATTGTTATTCATCTTCCCTATTTTATAATTACCCCTGAGAGGGCAATTAAGGAAACAAATGGTTTGTGGAGATTAGCTGACTAGTAGCTTTGCATATTAATAAAATGACACTTTCCTATAGCAGACTGACTTTCTATTTAAGGTAGCTTTGTCCTTTCAGGCTGAAGAGCTGATTTCAGAGAATCAGGCCCCTGCAGATTAAAAGCAAAATAAAGTAAAATTAGTCTGCACTTCAGAACCACTCTGCTTGTGCCCCCACTTAAAAAAAAGACCTTTGGCAGAAAGCTAAAAGGGATGTGAATAGGCTGTACATCTTTTTGCCAACAGTCATCAGCTGCGTTAGGGGTCCAGTCTGAGGTGAGACACAGAATAAGACTAGGCCATCACAGGGTGAGTACTATGGCTTTTCCAAAAGGTCTCGAGCCAAATGCAAGTGTATCTATCAAATACTTGCTGGGAGGCCTGTTTGCTAGCCACTGCAGATGAGAAGGCTGAGTGCCTTCTCTTAAGGAGTGTCCAGCGTGGTGGGGAGACAGATAACATATTGGCTATAACTTTATCTAGAAAGGAATTGGTTTATTTTGTCTCAAAGAATGAATAATTATTGAATTGCAAACCATAATGCCCAAAAGAAAAGTGAGAGTGAGGAGGGGAGAGGGAGAGAGAGAGCAGAGGCAGAGACAGAGACAGAGACAGAGAGAAAGTGCCTGCCCTAGAAGCAGGCTGTGGGTGGTGGGTGCAGGTATAGAGAATATACACTGATGGAGGGATGGGTGTTGGAACACTTTATGACTGAAACCTGATCATAAAGAGCTTCGTAACTGTGCATCTCATGGTGACTTAAAAAAAATGATGGTGTCTCCAGCATGAACACTGCCCTGCCCATTAGAAACCTGAGCCAAGATCAGTTTCCTGTGCTATCTGCCCACTGACCAGGCCGTTGGTAGTCTTGGTATCTGTGGTTAGAGTGGTGAGCAAAATCTCAGAAAAGAAACTAACTCTAAAAAATATGCTGTAGGGGGCTGTGTCAGATGGCGCTGGGGCCTCCTTCCAGCTCAGCACTGGGGTTACTCCTGGCATTGCACAGGTGGAAGATCATACCAACTCTCATTCCGCCTGCATTCCGTTTTAGGGGACAAATTGAAAAATGTTTAATTACATGAGTTTTTAAGTTATACTGATCTGGTCAAGAATCATAACTGCTTCTTCCAAACCATGTGACCTTGGACAACTTGGACAAGTTATTTAACCTCTCTGAGCCTCAGTTGACTCGTTTTCTTTAGGTGAAAAGAAGGGATAAATGGTAGTATCTATTCATTCTTATGGATGCTGTGAGTATTAAGTAAGATCATGCTTACAAAATTCATATGTCAGTGGCAAAAGTTATTTCCCTTAAGATCTAGATAACAGCAACTAAAACAACCATACCCTCTTCCCAAACTTACTATTGTAAATTTCTGGGCCTTGGGATGGTTGCCATTGCATGATCACTTTTAACTCTGACTTGGTTCAATGTCCTGGTTCTTTAAGTGTTGCCATTTGAATTCTGTTGTTTGTTTGATTTTGCTTCGTTTGTTTTACATTTTTAGCATGCTTCCAGTATTAAACCAATTTTCAATCTTTCTTTGATTTATGAAGGAAAAGTCTTAACAATATCTCCTTCCCCAATTAACAATCAAAGCAATAATTTTCAAAGCCCGAATGTGTATAGAATATTTTATTCTTAGTTTAAGGAAATATAAATTGTTCTAATACAGAAAGCACTTTAAAATTAAAAAGATTCTTCAAAGTTCTTTAGCTGGCCTTCAAGGTGCTCAGCTGGCCTCTCTCAGCTCCCTTCTTTGCTCCCTCTCTCAGAAACAAAAGATCCATTCCCCACCCCCCACTTTCTGATGCAAAACAATTTAACTCTCTCCTCTTTCACCCCCAAGCTTAGCATTAGGCTTTTTTCCTTCTACCACTAAGTGAGGGTCTGAATGAGGCTTTCAAATGACCCTTAAAAGGACCTAATTATGTTTTTGGACAAGTTCCCATCTACCTTCCTTGTCTATAGGGTAAGGAGTGACTTTTTCCCCTTATTATACATGTAAAGCATTTTAGACAAATGTCATCAATGCTAACCACACAATAAACTACCACCTATTGTTATTAAGATGATAATGACTTTAATGTCTGTGGCTGATTTGGTGAAAAATTTATAGGTACATCTTTGTAATATCATATACTAGTAAAGAAGGTTATTTATAAAAGTTTCCTTAAGATACTCAGTATTTATTAAAATGTGTTTTTTGTAATACATTCACAGGCTGTTTGTAGATCATCTAAAAATTTAACAATCATTTCTTAGTTATTAAAGCTGAATGCATATTAAAATCAGCCTTTTAAATTTTTAATTTATTATTTTTTAATTAGTGAATAACCATGAGGGTACAATTGCAGATTTACACATTTCCGTTCTTGTGTTTCAGTCATACAGTGCTCAAGTACCCATCCCTCCACCAGTGCCCATTCTCCACCACCGATGATCCCAGTATGCCTCCTACCCCTCCACTCTGTCCCCCCACCGAACCCCGCCTCTGTGGCAGGGCATTCCCTTTCATTCTCTCTCTCCTTTTGGGTGTTGTGGTTTGCAATAAAAGTATTGAGTGGCCATCGTGTTCAGTCTATAGTCTACTTTCAGCACGCATCTGCCATCCTGAGCGAGTCCTTCAACCACACTTTACTTGGGGTTCCCTTCTCTATCTGAGCTGCCTTTTTCCCCAGCATGTGAGGCCAGCTTCCAAGCTGTAGAGCAAATCGCCTGGTACTTATTTCTACTATTCTTGGGTGTTATAGTCTCCCATTCTGTTATTTTATATTCCACAGATGAGTGCAATCTTTCTATGTCTTTCTCTCTCTTTCTGACTCATTTCACTTAGCATGATACTCTCCATGTTGATCCACTTATATGCAAAGCTTATGACTTCATCTTTTCTAACAGCTGCATAGTATTCCATTGTGCAGATGTACCAAAGTTTCTTTGACCAGTCATCTGTTCTCGGGGGCTCAGGTTTTTTCAGATTCTGGCTATTATACAGTGCTATGTACAGTGCTGTATATACTGCTGGCTATATACAGTGCTGCAATGAACATACAAGTGCAGATGTCATTTAGACTATACTTTTTTGCCTCTCTGGGATATATTCCCAGAAGTGGTATTGCTGGGTCTAATGGAATCTCAATTTCTAATTTTTTGAGAAGTGTCCATATTGTTTTCCAAAAGGGCTGAACCAGTCAGTATTCCCACCAGCAGTGTAGGAGGGTCCCTTTCTCCCCAAATCCACTCCAACACTGGTTGCTTTTGTTCTTTTGGCTGTGTGCCAGTCTCTGTGGTATAAGGTGGTATCTCATTGTTGTTTTGATCTGCATCTCCATGTTGATTAGTGATGAAGAGCATTGTTTCATGTGCCTTTTAGCCATTCGTATTTCTCCCTTGAGAAAGTTTCTGTTCATTTCTTCGCCACATTTTCTGATGGAGTTGGATGTTTTCTTCTTGTAGAGTTCAACCAGTGCCTTATATACCCTTGATATCAATGCCTTATCAGATGGGTATTCGGTGAATATCCTTTCCCATTCTGTAGATTGTCTTTGTATTCTGGTCACTGTATCTTTTACTGTGCAAAAGCTTCTTAGTTTAATATAGTCCCATTTGTTTATTTCTTTTTCCACTTGGTTTATCAATTGCATGTCATCTTTGAAGATACTTTTAGCTTCAATATTGTGGAGGATTTTTCCCAGGCTATAAAATCAATATCCATACGTCCATGGCCTTCCTATACGCAAATAATGAGATAGAGGAAAGTGACATGAAAAAAGCAATTCTGTTCACAATCGTGCCCCAGAAAAATCAAATACCTCGGAATCAGCTTAACTAAGGGAGTAAAGGACCTCTACAAAGAAAACTATAAAACGCTACTGCACGAAATAAAGAAGGACATGAGGAAATGGAAATATATCCCCTGTTCATGGATAGGGAGAATCAAAATTGTCAAAATGGCAATAATCCCCAAAGCATTGTACAGATTCAATGCAATTCCTATAAGGATACACATGAAATTCTTCAAAGAAACGGATCAAGCAATCCTGAAATTCATATGGAACAATAAACGTCCACGGATAGCTAAAGAAATTCTTGGGAAAAAGGCGATGGGAGGCATCACCCTCCCCAACCTTAAACTCTACTACAAAGTGGTAAGAATTAAAACAGGATGGTACTGGAACAAAGGCAGAGCCGCCGTGTGGAATATCTTTACACACAACCCCAAATGTTTGAACATCTAATCTTTGTTAAAGGAGCAAGAATTGTGAAGTGGAGCAAGGAAAGCCTCTTTACAAATGGTGCTGGCATAACTGGACAACTACATGCAAAAGAATGGACTTAGACCTCGATCTAACATCGTGCACAAAAGTTAAATCAAAATGGATTAAAGACCTCAACATCAGACCACAATCCCTAAGGTACATTGAGTATAACTCGGTCTTTGAAAGGTGAAATTCACATTAGGTCACTAACGCTGAGAAAACTTACAAAAATGAGAATCATCTTAACTTTTGTCAGCCTGGTTTTCTCTAGTCATATTTGACTACAAGTTTTGTCCCACCCAACTAATCTTGCAATTCAGATACAATGAATCTTTAGACATTTTTATTTTAATTATTGAATCACCTTAAGATACACAGTTGTGAATCTATTCATGATTAGGTTTCGGTTATACAATATTCTATCACCTATCCCTTCACATTTTCCCATTTCCCACCACCAATGTCCCCAGTATTCCACCCACCAACTACCCGTCCAACCTGTCTAAGGCAAGTACTTTACTTTCCTGTCTCTCTCCTTTTGGGCTTTATGAATACCATAAAACTTACTTTTCTTACCTGGCTCTAACATATTGTTGCCGTGAAACTAGTTAACTCATAAGTGACTCTTTGATTTATTGTAGATAATATACACACAATATGTATACAAAACTCCAGATTCTCATGAAGATATGCTACTTAGCAGATTTAAGAAGAGAGTTTTGGATATCCTGTGCCTAAGTCTTACATTTGTTTCTCTCTGGCTTTGTCCCTCAATGTCCACTGGTCCAGTGTCCTCTTCTGTCTGCCTGGTCTGATTCCTGATATCCTGTGAAATCCTGTGTCCTATACTGTCCTCCTCGTCGGTTGCTGACTCTTTGAGGTCTGCCTCTCTGTGCTAGTGCTTACTGCTCTTTATCTCTTTGCCTTTCCTTCATTCTTCTGACACATACATAGGTCAGAACTATTCTTTTCCTGTCTTCTTCCTGATTACAGGTGTGGGGTCCAAGAGAAACTGTTTTCCTTCTGGGCCGATGCATGTAGTCAAAGATAAAATGTTACCTGACCTGTGTTCTGCTTCTACATGTAGCTAACTCCTCACCCCAAGTCATTTCCTTTATCTATTCAACTGGTTACATCTCATATAGGTGAGAGTTTTAAACAACTAATTGTATTTAACTATATTACTAGTGTACACCCCCTCACCCACTCTTCCCTCCTATCAGTTTGGAAGTGTGGTATCCCAAGCAGTGCTTAGGTGGGCCAGGGCCTCTCCCCTGTTAATTAGGTAAGTGGTTCAATATATGGGCTCAATCAGGTGACAGAAATTATCTGGGCCACCCAGCAGTGCTCTGATGGCCTCCAGGGCTGAACTCAATGGTGACTACGGAACCATATGGTGCCAGGGACCCAACCAGGCTGGGCTACATGCAAGGCATACATGCATGTTAACCCCAGTAATAGCTTTCTGGATCCTCAAATCTCTCATTTAACAAATAATTCAAGTGATACACATAGACAAAGTCCTGAACTTAAGCACCCAGTTAACTGGAAGTTTTGAGTTGGAGGCAAGTAGAATATGGATTTTGAATAGTAATGCAGCAAAGATCTATGCAATTGGACATGTCATGTTGCTCTGAGTCTTCGGGTTTTCTCCAACTTCTCTCACCAGGGTACATTGCTACTCTGTTGTTTTCTTTCAGTGCCTTTTAAAATAAAATAAGTGAAGTCTATAATCTTTGTCCTGTGTGCCCTCTGAAGTCTCTCTTTAGTTAGCTTAGCTGTCAGGTAAAGGTTAGAAAACTCCTTTATGTGTCTGGAAACAATAAGTTTTCCAATCTTTGTTGAAACCTGTTGTGTATTTGTGCACACGGTCAACATTCAGGTAGATATTTGTCAATTCTTACTTAGCCTTTACTTCTCTCATCAGAATTCCTAACCTTAAACCAGAACCTAGCACACCACAAACAAGGGATTCACCCAGTGCCTCTGTTGTCACGCCCAGATTTTTGGATCATCCATCCCCTGCACAGCCTGGACTCTGAGAAATGCAGTATTTTTAATTATTCAGCTTCATCATTCAGTGTACCAACACCAATCTCACCACCCACCATTGTGACCTTCCCTTCATCAGTGTTCCCAGTTTTCCACCCTCCTACCAGACCTACTCCCTTAGCAGGCACAAAACAGATTTACTTCATGTTGCTTGTTACAACAAAATGGCAAATGGCATTATCAGAAAACAGACCAATAAAAGTTCATTTGTGATCACTGTTATATTTCACAATGGTGTTACTGAAGTCATTGCCTGAGGATTTACGGAGCTGGTTGGTGCTAGTTGAGCCTTCTGTGTTGTTTTCACTCATTGAGCTTGGAGACTTTATATACAACTTTCCCATCAAATTTACTGTGGTCCTACTGGGCTGTAAAATGTGGAGGTGTCACACAGCCACTTATTTGGCTGCATGCTCCAGGAGCTGGAACAATTTGGTGTCTTGACAGCTTGATGAAGTTCAGTTGTGGGGGCTGGGCCATTTCATGCCAGAAAATGTCAGGTGTGGGTGGGGGCTGCTGGGTCTTCCAGCAGAGAGGGGGATCTGCCTGTCTCCATTCTGAGAAGGCCGCAGAGTTCTCAGCCTGGATCAGAAAAAGAACTTTATAAACTGAGGAGATCAGTAAGAGTTTACTACTTTATTGTTAAGGCATTCAGCTGTTCCTTCAATAAATTAAATGGTTATTGTGAACTGTAATAATTATAAATTTTAGAAAATGAGCTTGTTCTAAAACTGACATAGAAGTTTTGCCTTGTACCATCACATTCCCTCTGAAAAGCTAAAAATTATTTTCTTGCATGTCACAAGGGAAGGATTTTCACTGGTATTTCAGGTGAAGTTAAATAATTTGTCTCTAAAGTTTAGTATTACAGAATTAATAATGAGACGTTTCTATGTTATCGTGGGTAGGTTACTTAGCATTTTTATAGGTTCAATAATGTCTCACAAAATATCTAAATTCCAATCCCTAAGTCTATGTTTTCTTATATGGGAAAAGGGATTTTTCTCATGTAATTCACTGTCATCACTGTCATCCCGTTGCTCATAGATTTGTTCGAGCGGGCACCAGTATCGTCTCTCATTGAGAGATTTATTGTTATTGTTTTTGGCATATCCAATATGCACGGGTAGCTTGCCAGGCTCTGCCGTGTGGGCTCCATGCTCTCAGTAGCTTGCTGGGCTCTCCAAGAGGGGCAAAGGAATCGAACACGGGTTGGTGTGTGAAAGGCGAATGCCCAACCACTGTGCTATCGCTCCAGTCCTCTCATGTAATTAAATTAAGAATATTGAAGTTAGGATATTCTGAATTATCTGATGGGTTATAATTCAACCACAGGTATCTTTGTACAAAAGAGTCAGAGAGGCTGTAGGAATAGGACAGTGGTAAGGCATTTATTTGCCTTTCATGTGGCTCATCCTGGGCTTGATTATATTAAGGAGCATTACACATGTAAGGAACTGTATATGATCCCCTGAGCGTCACCAGGAATGACCCCTGAGCTCAGAACTGGGTCTGTCCCAACTTTATTGGGAGGTTACATGCTCTCAAATAAAGAACATAGAAAGAGTAAATGCAACCTGAACTGAACACAGTATGATCATAGACTGATTACAATTTAGAGTGATGTGGCCACAAGTGAAGCAATTCTAGAGGGAAAAAAGCTAAGGAAAGAATCTCTCCTAGAATCTTCTTAGGGAGTAGAGCTCTGTTGAAACCTATTTTTATACTCAGTAATGCTGATATAGTCCTTCTGGCCTCCAGAACAAGTAATATTTTTCTCATTTTTGAAACAAACAAGCTTAATTTCCAATCCTAATTACTAATTATAGTAGCTATAAGAAACTAAGACATAGCAAGACATAGGGGCTGGAGCGATAGCACAGTGGGCTTTTGCCTTGCATGTGGCCGACCTGGGTTTGATTCCCAGCATCCCATATGGTTCTCCAAGCACCACCTGAGAGCAGAGCCGGGAGTAACCCCTGAGCATCGCCTGGTGTGATGCAAAAAGAAAGAAAAGAAAGAAAGAAAGAAAGAAAGAAAGAAAGAAAGAAAGAAAGAAAGAAAGAAAGAAAGAAAGAAAGAAAGAAAGAAAGAAAGAAAGAAAGAAAGAAAGAAAGAAAGAAAGAAAGAAAGAAAGAAAGAAAGAGAAAGAGAGAGAGAAAGAAAGAGAGAAAGAAAGAAAGAAAGAAAGAAAGAAAGAAAGAAAGAAAGAAAGAAAGAAAGAAAGAAAGAAAGAAAGAAAGAGAAAGAAAGAGAGAGATAGAAAGAAAGAAAGAAAGAAAGAAAGAAAGAAAGAAAGAAAGAAAGAAAGAAAGAAAGAAAGAAAGAAAGAAAGAAAGAAAGAAAGAAAGAAAGAAAGAAAGAAAGAAAGAAAGAAAGAAGACATAGCTTAGTTTAGTTTTCTCACTTGGAATATGGGATCTTGTGTGTACTGTAAAGGGATCTGCACCTTCCCTAGCCTGAAGTCAGGACAACCACACAAAAAGAAGCCTAGCAGCTGAATCCTGAAACATTTCCCTTTTGAAATCACCTCCCCTGCCAGTCACCACATTCAACCAGTCAGTCTATTATCTTCAACTCACTTGGAAAATAGGAAAAATAATAAAATTATCTTCATAGGCTCTTACTTTATGTAAAGCACTTTCACAGAGTGTCTTTCATATTTTTTTCATTTAAAACAACTTATAAAATTGATTGAAGATCTGTGATTTACAGTACTATTAAAAATAGTTTCCCATGCACATAATTCTAACATCACATCCATAACTAGTGTTCCAAACTTCTTCCCCAATGACCCAACCACTCCATCCTTTTAACCCCCATAAACTCCATTGTGTAAATCAGTTCTGTTGTGTTGCCTTTGGAACCTTTTTCTACCTTGCCATGTAAGTTTAGGTTGCACATATGAGAGAGATCATTCTGTATCTATATCTTTCTCTATGACTAACTTCTTTCAGCATAATATCCTCAAGCCCCATCCATGTTGCAGAAATTTGAATTATTTTGCTTTTCTTAGAGCTACATAGTATTCCACTGTGCATATATACCACATCTTTTTAAAATTTATTTTTGTTTTTACTGAATCACTGTGAAATACACAGTTACAAAGTTGTTCATAATTTATACCACAACTTCTTGATCCAGTCACCTGTCTTGGACATGTGGGTTATTTCAATATTTTGGTTATTATATTTTGTGGTAATGAATATAAGATATGAATATATGCTTTCAAATAAATGTATTATTTTTGCAGGGGATAGAGTCCAAGGAGTGCTATTGCCGGGTCTTATAGAACTTATATTTCTATTTTTTGAGGGAAGATTTCCATTACTCTCCATTACTTTCCATAGAGGTTGAACAAGATGGCTTTCTGATGAATAGTTGATGAGGGTTCCTTTCTACCACAACCCAGCAACACTTGCTGTTGCCATACTTTTTGATATGTGCCATTGTGCCTTCCATATTTTGATCATCACATAAATATTAGCTCTTGTTATTATTGCTGCCAATGTTACCACTAATGCACTATTTGTTCTATGCTGGGCCCTATTAAGTATTTAGATATATTTCTTATTGTGAGTGAAAATGATGGACTTACATTTCAAATGGTCTGGTTCCAAATTCTCTTGTGTTTGTTTATACATTTAATTTTAATTGCTATCATCAATTAAATATCTCAAGTCTTTGTAACACTTGTATTCTGTATCTTTCTGAGAATATATTATCCCAGAATTCAGGGCAAGTTTCTTAGAAACTCTTCCTTAGGAGGGCAGCTGCTCTTTGGTGACAAGTACAGCTTGTCTTTAGTGACAAGTACAGCTCCCTGGCAATTGAACCCAACTTCGAGCTTCCTGCTGGAAATCATAGAGAGGGATGAGATAGAATGAAGAGCTCTTCTCCCCTGGGATTGAAACACCATCTCTTCCTATTAGCAGGACCAAGGAATTGCTGTCTGTCTTGCTTTTTCTGTGACCATCTGGCACATATCAGCATTCCATAAATATTTGGTGAATTATTGAATCTCCCTTGCATGGCTGGAAAACAAAATTCCATTACTGAGGGACTTTGAGGCCCACAGATGTCATGTAAGTGCATTTATCATGGCTTTGGCAGGAAAGACATGGTGTGCCTAAAGGGGTAACTTGAGAGGAATCTGAGGAAGGAACTACTTACAGAGCTATTTGTTGGCTGGGTAATAGGAGCTGACAGGGATGGTGAAAAACCTTGAGTCTGGAAACAGCAATGAGTTCATCTACTAGGGAGTCTAAAGTAGGGGAGTTGATGTGAAACCCATTGAAAACTGTAGCTGCCAGAGAAAGACTGAGCAATAGGTGATGTGGCAGTTGGTGAAGGAATATAGGCCTGTGAACCTGTGGCCTGGAATCTTAGTCCACTTAAAGCTGCTAAAACTTAATACTAAAAACCCGGTGACTTAAACACAAACAAATGTATTTCTCAAAGTTCAGAAGTCTGGGAAGTTAAAGATCATGCTTCAAGAAAATTTTGTATCTAGTAAGAGCCTACTTCCTGATTTCATGGCTGGGAGATAGGGGCATAAGATCTGGGGTTATTTTATCATGTTAGTAACAATTTTGTTTTGGTTTTTGGCTCATACCTGGTGGTGTTCTTGAGGTTATTCCTGGCTTTTTGCTCAGGGGTCACTCCTGGTTGTGCTGGGGAGACCAAATGCATGGCTAAGACAGAACTTGAGTCACTCATACGCAAAGAAATTTCCTTATCCCTTGTAGTATTTATCTAGATATTGACCACAGTTTTTTATTTATTTACTCATTTATTCATTTTGGTTTGGAGGCCACATCCAGAGGTGCTCACGGCTATCACTCTGCCCCCAATTTCATTATGGAGGGTTTGCTCCTCACAACCTAGACACCTCCTCAAAACACCACCTCCAAATACAACATACACTTGATATTGGGTTTCATTTACTTATTTATTTATATTTTGTTTATTTTTTGTCATTTAATTAATTTGCTTATATTTTCCAATTTTCCCCTTACACTTTATATAAACACTGTGGTTTACAAAATTTAAGTTATTCATGATGATTTTTTTACATGCATTCAGTATTCCAGCACCAATCCAACCATTAAACCTTCCCTCCAACATTGTCTCCAATTTTGGAATTAGGTTTTAACAAATAAAGCTTGAGGCAGGAAGCACAAACATTTAGTCTATAGCACCCAGACAGTAAGCAGATAAGAGTGATGAAGACCCTGATATTTCTCTACATCACCATTCAATTTAGTACTGTTCATTGACAAAACACAGCCAGAAACCAGAGGACCAGAAATCCCAGGAGATGCCATCTAAATGGTCTGCTTCTTGGGGGCACAGAGCTGGTTGAAGAAGGATGAAGAATGTATCTGAAGGCATAAGAGCATGGTGGTTGTCACAAGGTCAACAAGTAAGATGAGTAAATTTTAAATGGAAATTTAATGTCTCTGAAATCCCATGTGTCCAAAAACCCAAGCTGGTGACGTATTTAGTAACTGGCCAGGTACTTGGGTTTTTTTTATTTTTTTAATCTATTCTTACAACTTCTAGCACTGTTATTTTCCATTACCAGTAGTTTGAAAAGTAAAATCTCTCTAGCATTGCTCAATTCATCTAATTAGATTCTTTGATGACATCTCACTTTTAATTATACTTTCCACAAGCCATAAGTCATTTAGTATAGGTGATAAATGAACAAAATCTCTGTAACATTTATACAAATTACACTTATGCATGTATGTAAAATCAGAAATGAACTAAAGATTTTTTGAAAGTTTCTTTGGAATGTTTTGGTCGCTGATAAACTAAAGTTATGCTTCAGAGAACTTTCACTGAGGAGTAGAACCTAATTGTCCAAAGAAACATTAGCCAACACAGAAGAAAGCTTGACCAGTCTACTGCATATATTTCATCAGGAATCTTTTCAGTAAGGTTTGAATGCCTTTCAAAGTGGCTGTGCACCAATGCATACTTACTACATAAAGTTCAGAGGGGGTTGGCCACTACAAGCTTGGATTCCATTGTATTTTACACAAGGTCACTATCATCTACAATCTTTTTAATTTTATTTATTTTTTGCTTTTTGTGTCACACTGAAGATGCTTGGGGATTACTCCTGACTATGCACTCAGGAATTACTCCCAACAGTACTCGGAGGCCATATGGGTTGTCGGGGATCAAACCCAGGTGGGCTGCATGCAAGGCAAACACCCTACCCACTGTACTATTGCTCTGGTCCCAGTCTACAACCTTTTAATCATAGGAATGATCCATGGAGGTGTTCTAACCAGTGAGAACTAAACAGGCTTGTCTACTTAATCTCTAGTGGAAACAAGAGCTGAGATTTTTTGGCTAGATCTCAGCCGCTTTTCAGCTCTGTTACTCCCAGTCCTGTGACCTAAGCCAAGTCATTTAATCTCTCTGAGCCTTAATATCCCCTTTAGCAAAAAAAAAAAGGTATAATTTGCTTGACTATCAAAGTTTATGTGTGGGTGAGGTAAAGTCTGGCTTGGAAAAACCTTGGCATATTGCCTGGAGGATGGTTAGCACCATCAGTAAGTGATGCACTGACTAGTGATATTCTGACTCAGGACTTTCTCTCTGTAGCCCTCCTGGCTTCCAGCTAGCTTATGTTACATTTTTTTCTCCACAGTCTTCAGCCTGACTTCCATACCCACCTTGGCTCCTATGCATGCAATCTGTCTCTGAATACATCCAAGGCATTTTTGGCTCTTGGCTCTACTGTGTGCTTCTCAGTTTTGATCAATGTTTTGGCCTCATTTTTTTCCTTTCCCTGCTGTCTTAGTTTGAACCTTCTGGCTATAGAGACCCTGAAGGATGCCCCCAGCTTTCTTCCAGGCCAGTCACTTGCCTCAGCTACCCAGGAAAATTGGTCAATGAATGAAGTTCAAATAGGGTCTTCGACAATTATGAGTTCAGGTAGGTCCTTTATAGGCTAGAAAGGGTACTTTTTCTGAAATAAAAAGTTTATTATGGGAGAGAGAGAGAAAGAGAGAGAGAAATGAGACAAGAGGACTTTTGGTGAAAACAGAAGTGCAGAGGGGACCTGAGTCGTACTTCTTTTTTTAAGTTATTTTTTATTTTCAAATTTTTTAATGAATCACTGTCAGATAGTTACAGACTTACAAACTTTCATGATTATGTTTCAGTCATACAATGATCGAGTACCCATCCCTCCACCAGTGCCGATTGTCCATTAGCAATGTTCCCAGTAACCCTACAGCCACCCCCACCCTGTACTCCCGCCCCCTGCCTTTGTGATATGCATAGTACCTATTACTCTCTCTCTCCTTTTGGGTTATATGGTTTGCAATACAGGTAGGAAGTGGCCATCATGTTTGGTCCATAGTCTACTTTCATCACGCATCTCCCATTCCGAATGAGACCTCCAAGCATCATTCACTTAGTGTTCCCTTCTCCATCCCCACTGCTTTTTCCCTCAACATGTGAGGCCAGCTTCCAAGTTGTGAAGCGATCCTCCTGGCCTTTATCTCTATTATCCTTGGGTATTAGTCTTCCATACTGTTACTTTATATTCCACAAATGAGTGCAGTCCCTTTATGTCTGTCCCTCTCTCTCTCTTACTTATTTCACTTAGCATGATACTCCCCTGTTGATCCACTTAAACGTAAATTTCATGATTTTATCTTTTCTAACAGCTGCATAGTATTCCATTGTATAGATATACCAAAGTTTCTTTAACCAGTCATCTGTTGTTGGGCACTCGATTTTTTTCCAGATTTTGGCTATTGTAAATAGTGCTGCAATAAACATCTAAATCCAGATATCATTTCTACTGTATTTTTGCATCTCCAGGATATATTCCCAGAAGTGATATAACTGGATCAAATGGGAGCTCAATTTCTAGTTTTTTGTGAGAACCGTCTATATTGTTTTCCAAAAAGACTGAACCAGTCGGCTCTCCCACCAGCAGTGGAGAGTCCCCTTCTCCCACATCCATGCAAATACCAGTTGCTTTTGTTCTTTTGGATGTGTGCCAGTCTCTGTGGTATGAGATGATATATCATTGTTGTTTAGCATGCATCTCCCTGATGATTAGTGATGAAGAACATTTTTTTCATGTGCCTTTTGTCCATTTGGATTTCTTCTTTGAGAAAGTTCTGTTCCTTTCATTGCTCCATTTTCTGATGAGATCGGATATTTTCTCCTTGTAGAGTTCAACCAGTGCCTTGTATATCCTTGATATTAACCCCTTATCAGGCGGGTATTAGGTGAATATCTTTTCCTATTCTGTAGACTATCTTTGTATTCTGGTAACTGTTTCTTTTGAGGTACAGAAGCTTCTTAGTTTAAGATAGTCCCAATTGTTTATTCCTGTTCCCACGTGCTTTATCAGTGGCGTTTCATCTTTGAGGATGCGACATCTTTAGCTTCGATATCGTGGAGGGTTTTGCCAACCTTTTCTTCAATGTACCTTATGGATTCTGGTCTGATGTTGAGGTCTTTAATCCACTTTGATATGACTTTTTTGCATGGTGTTAGGTAGACGTCTGAGCCCAGTTTTTGCATGTAGCTGCCTAGTTTTGCCAGCAGCATTTGTTAAAGAGGCTATCCTTGCTCCACTTTATATTTCTTGCTGAGTCCTACTTCTGCCATTCACTAATCGAAGAAATTTGTGCAAGTTATTTTGTACTGTTGTGGCTTTATTTCCAACCAATAGAAACCCTCTCATAAGGTTGGTGGAATGGACGAGGGTGTTCGCAGAGTATCCAGAAATATTTGACAACAGTTATCCCACCTCTGGCCCTATTCCAGATCCCAGCAATGGGCCCTGGGTTTGTGAAGCACAAAGCCTCTGCTCACCACTAAGGCCCTCACATCAGTCATCTATGATGCAAAAGTCCCTCCATCTTTTGGAGTTTTCTTCCACCTCTCTTGGAAACACCACCTTCCATGTCCATCCAAAGTTCATCAACCTCGCTGAGAGAACCTAGTATCCCCCAGATTTCTCTTACACTGACCTCAGGAATCTGCATGCCAATCCATTAATGGCTATTTTCAATGCTTTGGTCCAGTATCCTTCTTGTCTTTCCTCAAAGGTAGCATTTATTTTTCTTTCAAAATTGCTAGTTTTGTGTATTGCAGGGGCTGGGAGCTATATTTCTGCAAAGCAAATGTTCAAGAGTCTTTCTGTCCAACCCTGTGAATAATTTGGAGCATTACAATGTCATGACCTTTGTAAACAAATCAACTATATTTTTGTCCCAGGATCTTCACTTGGCTCTGGAAGTACTAAGAGATTAGACCCTGTTGGGATACGCTGGTGGCTCTTGAGTTCCCGAGGCATGTCAATATCTAGAAGGAAAAAAAAGTTCAGTTACAAATGGGAGTTTTAGTCAGAAAATATGAACTGCCAGCCAAAGCAATTGTACAGTGGGTAGGGTGCTTACCTTGCACACAGCCAACCTGGGTTTGATCCTTGCCACTCATATGGTCCCCTGAATACCTCCAAGAGTGATACCTGAATGCAGAGCTAGGAATGATGTCTGAGCACCATTGGGTGTGTCCCCCCAAAAAACCCAACAAAATAATATCAACTGCAAATCCTGACTTCTTGGCTGTGTTCATTTGGATGAGTCTCCAATTTCATAGACTTAGTTTCCTCTTATACTAAAATGGGAGTAAGATCTGTGCTTATGTTACTTATGAATTATATTCAACAGCAAGGAAAGAGAATTCATAGCAAAGTACCTAAAATGTGGGAAAGTTTTAGTAGCTATTCTGAATGATATTATTCTATGAACCATCCACAAAATTTTACCTTCTAAAGTCCTAACCCCAATTTGACTGTATCTAAAGGGAGAATCCCTAACTAATAACTAAGTTAGATGAGATGAGAAGCTTATATCCTTAATCCAAACGGACTGGGACTTTATTAGAAGATGATAATTATCTCTCTCATGCTCTCTATCACTCTCATACATTCTCTCTCTCTTTGCCCCGTTCATGTTTTTATGCAGCAAAAAGCAGTTATCTACAAGCCAATAAAATTTTCATCAGAAATCAAATAAACTTATACCTTGGTCTTAGACTTTCATGTTTCTGTAGCAATAATCAAGTGATTGCTATTTTATGTCATCTAATATATGGTACATTTAATGGTAGCCTGAGTTCACTAATATAATGAATGATACCTTGCAGTATAAAAATGTTTCAGTAGCCAAGAAGTGGGTGGATTGAAAAATAGTTCACTCATAGAGATAGAGTAAAATGGTCGTTACCAGGGGTTAGGAGGTGAGGAGATATTATAGATGTATTTCAAGGAAACAGATCTATTCAAAACAGTAAATAAGCCCTTGTGATCTACTACAGAATATAGTAATATAATAGTACTATTAACTAAATATCAAACTTATTAAGAAGCTAGAACTTAATTATTCCAACCACTAAAAGAATAATTGTTTAATAATAGCAGATGCAAATGATTGCTACAATGACAATTATATTTCAATATACAAATCGACCAAATTAATATGTTGTCACCTCAAACCATTATCTTATGTCATTTATAATTTAAAAAACAAAGAAGTCAAATTGGATTTTATTCCAAGTAATACAAAGAAACAGTTAACCTGTTGCTCAAGCTGAAACACTAGTAAAAAGCAAAAATGTTAAAATTTGAGATAGTCAAAATTTATTACAAACTGTAAAATACCTTTACAGTTATTTTTAAATATGGATATATGTTTATAGAAGCAATCGTCTAGAACCTTAGATTTATGGCGACCATTTGCAAACTGCTGCACTGAAAAAAATAGGTCAGCAGAAAGTTAATGTGTAAAATGCATATAAAGATTGGTTTCAACAGATACCGGAAGAAAAAGTAATCTAGTCTACTTTAGTCTAATACATAGGTTAGACAAATACATAATACATAGATTAGTCTAAGACATAGATTGGACTAGCCTAGTCTAATACATAGGTTATTTCTCAATAAGCTTCCTAAAGAAATGTTGCTACTGCTACTTTTTAGAGGGACTGTGGGAAAAGTAGAAACTGGACAGTGTTATTTTTGTGTAAATAGATTTGTGAAAACGGATTTCTGGAATTTGTCTCTGAATGATGCAGATTTTTAAAACTTTTTTTATGTTTTTAATTTTTTAAAATTTTTTATTAGAGAATCATTGTGATGTACAGTTAGAAACTTCTGAACTTTTGTGTTTGCATTTTACTCATACAGTGATCATTTACCCATCCCTCCACCAGTGCCCATTCACCTCCACCAATGATCCAAGTATCCCTCTCACCACCCCCACCCCATCCCCCACCACCCCAACCTGCCTCTGTGGCAGGGCATTCCCCTTTGTTCTCTCTCCTTTTGCGTGTTGTAGTTTGCAATAGAGGCATTGAGTGTCCATCATGTTTGGTCTATAGTCTATTTTCAGCTTGCATCTTCCAACCCGAATGGGTCCTCCCGGAACCCTCTACTTGCTGTTCCCTTCTCTATCTGAGCTGCCTTTTCCCCCAGCATGTGAGGCCAGTTTCCAAGCTGTGAGGCAGACCTCCTAATCCTTAGAATGATGCAGATTTAAACCTACATCACTGATCAACGTTATTCAAGGTCAATAAATTGCTGGTATACAAAATATTAAATAACTAAAATGTTGTGTAGTCAAATCAACTGAGAAATTATGCCTTATGCAATATCAGTATATTGAAATGAATTGTATTTTTCAGCTGCTAGCATTAAGTCAGTGAGTAACTTCTTTCCACTAAATAATTCTTTTCCTGTTTTTCTTCCTATACCCATTCTTGCTTCTCTAGAGTCAATACTCCATACATCATATGAAACTTCTAGGAAGATGACTTCTTTGGTCATTTGAAAAAAGAGTACCCCTTGGGGCATTTTACATGAAAAAAATCTGTTCACTTGCATCCAGTCTAGATATGTACCATTATTTCATCCTCATACATTTTTGGAAGGGTTCACATCCAATGTTATTTAGTGAGCCACTTCCTGTAGTGTTTGGGGAACCATGAAGTGACAGGGATTAAACCTAGGGTTCCTGTCCTTTGGGCCATCTTCCTGACCCACATCCTCATACCTTTTGAAAAATGGGTTTGGGGCCATACGTGGCATGCTCGGGGGTTACTCCTGTCTCTTGTCTCAGGAATTACTCCTGGCAGGCTCGGGGAACTGTATGTGATGACAGGGATTGAACACAGGCAAAAGATTGATCATTTGCCTTACATGCAACTGACCTGGGTTCTATCCCAAGCATCTCATTGGTTCTCCAGCACAGCTAGGAGTAATTCCTGAGTGCAATACTAGGAAAAACTCCTGTGCATTGCCTTTGTGACCCAAAAGTAAACAAACAAACAAACAAACAAATAAATAAATAAATAAATAAAAATAAAGAGAACTATCATTTTCTAAATTGTATTCTTTTGGGGAAGTGGTGTCCCCCAAACAGCCTAAAAGAAAATAACTGATTTCTCTACCCCACAATGCATATTTACTTTAAAATATAAGGTGATCACTTTAAGCTTCTCAATCTAAAGAAATTCTGATATTTGCTTCTCCTGGAGGAACATTAGAGAATAATAAAATTAAGTGCTTATTTCTTATATAGAAGAAATAGGTCTAATGGTTAATCTCATGTTTGATAGTATTGTCATTGGATTTTTCAATATTTGAATTAGGTTTATTGAGAATGATTCATAATTATTATCAAATTTTTAGACATTTTGTTCATGATGTAGGAATTACCTTGTTTGTGTATTGCATTGTATATAAGCTTTGCCCTGGAAATTTTGCCTATGTAAGTCACTGTCTCTCAAATACATATGTAAATCTGAAATAAAATTAAAGATTTCATTAGAAAAATGTAGGTGAATGATTATAATGAACAAACCTCTAGCCTTGAGCACCACCAGATGTGACCCCAAAACATCAACAAACTACTACTGGACACAGATCCTTTTATGGTTTTCCCTTTGAGGAGAATTGGTTATGTCAACATTGTTGATTTTGTTGTTGCTATTGTTTGTTTGCTAGGAAATTTTTAGTCACACATGGTCGTGCTTAGGACTTAAGGCTTTGTGTTCAGGAATCATTTCTGGCAGGCTCGGGGACCATGAAGGGTACTAGAGATTGAACCCACATTGGCCACATGGAAGGCAAGCACACTATTACCATAATACAATTCTGGTCCCATGTCCATTACTGTTTTAGCACCTCTAAAATCTTCAAATTTGCATCAAATGTGTTGTCATATGACAAGGAAGGAAAGCACTTCATTGTAGAAATTTGACACTTAAGATTTTAAGGTCTCATTTCATTTACCATGATACTCTCCATCAGTCAGGGGGAGAGGGATAGACATGGAATGATAGGACCTATATGTGGGATATTGAAAAACATAATATGTTTTGATAATGAGACAGTAGATAAGTGAGGTGTAGGGAGAGGGTCAGCTATTATAGATAAGTGAGGAATAGGAAGGGGCCCACCTCCCTACATGCCACCTGCACAGCAGAGCCTGGCAAGCTACCTGTGTCGTATCCGATATGACAAAAACAGTAGCAAAAATGGCTTCAAATTCCCCTGACCCTGGAAGAGCCCCCAATACGGCAGCATTGAGAAGGACGAGCAAGGAGAGGCTGCTAAAATCTCAGGACCGAAATAGGCTGCCAAAACGAAGGACTAAAATGACTGTCCAGACTTTTAATGCACGCACGCTGGCATTGGAAGCATCCATCAAGGACCTGATGGTGCAAGCACAGAAGATCAAATACAATGTCATTGAATTGACCAAGACAAGATCATATCACGCTATATTGGTGGGGGGAAATGTGCACTGGTGGAGGGATGCGTGTTTGATCTTTGTGTGATTATAACCAAAACATGAAAGCTTGTAACTATCTCACAGTGATTCAATAAAATTTTTAAAAATAACAAAATAAGAACTGTTCCTCGGAACATGCGACAGTAGAGGCATTGGTTGTGTTGGTATCCTCATCAACACAAAATTTGCCATGAGCATTGATTTGTTTGAATGTCTAACAACCCGTATCGGATGCCTACATTTGAATAGATGTGGCTCATTGTTGGCAGTTTCTATCTTCGTCATCTATGCACCAACATCCAACTACGATGAAGAAGAAATTGAGAAGTTCTACATGGAGCTGGAGAAGTTATATAAAGAAGACCACACCTTCTACAAGGTCATTGTCAGTGATTTTAATGCCAAGATAGGATGGAAAAGGTCGCCTGAAAAACTCCACATAGGGACCCACGGCCTAGAATGGAATGAAAAGGGTGAGAGACTGTCTGAGTTCATCATGTTGACCAAGACAATCCATGGTAACTTGAAGTTCCAGAAGGCGAAATCTAAATGTTGGACATGGGTGTCTCCCGGTGGACAGTTTCACAATGAAATTGATCACATCATATTCAATCCACAGTTTTACCTGACCGATGTCACTGTTGTCCAAAAATTGACATCAGTCTGATGAGATCAGACCACCATCTCCTTCATGTGAAATTTTACTTAACAGAGTGCGGAGAAAGAGCTGCAAAGTTTAAGAAGAGAATTCCCACAATGAACACTAACTGGGAGCTCTTTGGCACTATTATGGCAATATGGGAAGATGCCATCGTTGACAACATCAATAAGGAATACAATTGACTGGTTCATCACCTCCACAATTGTGCAAGGAACTGAGAGAGAGAAAGCCACAAAAAAAGCCTGTCTTGGAAAACTCTCAAACTCATTTGCCAACGTGGTCTGGTGTGAGCCTCAGGCAATCACAAGCGAATGTCCGAGCTCACAAAGCTGTGCAGAGAAGCAATAAAGGAAGACGTCAAAGAGAGAAAGCAGCAGTGTTGGCCGATGTGGCAGAATCCTTGAAAAATATTTGCAAAGCTTGCCTGTCCTTTGCCAACTATAAGGTCAAGATGACTGCCCTCCAACGTCCTGATGGATCTTTCACATCTTCCAGAAGGGCAATGGAAAAGGTTATCCATGACTTCTTAGATCTCTTCAATAGCCATGTCCACCTGCCCATAATTCCACAGGATGGATATGGCATTCCCAGCATTCTTCCTTCCAAAATCCGACACTCCATTTTGTTGGTAAAGAAGTGTACAGCATCCGGTCCAGGCAAGGTTGGACCCGAGTACCTGATGAATCTGCCACCAATACTTGTCAATACACTGGCTTGGCTCTTCACACACTACCTGTCTGAATGCATGGTTCCATCCCAATGGAAAACCAGCAGGACCGTTCTGTTGAATAAGAAGAGAGACATCCAAGACATCAGCAACTATCGCCTGATCTGCCTGTTGCCTGTCATCCTGAATAGGATTGGCAGAACACCAGACAAAGGACAACCATGGGAGCAAGCTGGGTTCAGAAAAGGGTTCAGAAAAGGATTCAGCATGATCGACCATATCCACATGGTGACCAAGCTCGTTGAGATTTCATGAGAGTTCAAGATGCCAGTCTGTCTAATGCTCATTGATTTAAACAAGGCCTTTGATTCTGTTGAAAGTGAAGCAGTCATCGAAGCCCTCGTCAAAGAGGGTGTTCAAATTCAGTACATCAGGATCCTCCATGAACTGTTTTACGGAGTCACCACCAGGATTTCACCGTTCTACAAAGAAATGATCATCAATGTAAATAAAGGGGTTTGGCCCCGCGGTACCATTTCACCGAAACTCTTCAGTGCCACCCTCGAGAACATCATGCAACTACTGTAATGGGAAGAAATGTGGATAAAGATAGATGGTTGGCAACTACACCACCTCCGCTTTACTGATGACATCGTTCTAATAACACCAAATATCAGCCAATAGGCACGAATGCTGGCCGACTATGACCATGTGTGTGGAAAGGTCGGACCACAGCTGAATCTCATGAAGACAATATTCGTGAGAAACAGACTAGTTCCTGACATTCCATTTGCTCTCAATGGAACTAACATTTCCGAATACAACAATTATGTGTACCTAGGTTGAGAACTCAACATGGCATACAACCTGGCACCTGAGCTGCGCAGGAGGAAGAGAGGCATGGAAGGCCTTCAAGAGCATCTAAGAAGTTGTTAAGAGGATGAAGAACCTCCGGCTCTGGGAACATCTTTTTGATTCCACCGTTCTTCCTGCACTAACATACACTTCAGTGAACTGGACCATATGAAAACAGGAAGAGAATGCTATTCGGGTATCCCAAAGAGGAATTGAAAGAGCTATGCTTGGAATATTACGTTTCACTCAAATGAGAGAAGAAATCTTGAGTTCTGACCTTCGTCGACAATCAAGAATCAGGGACGCCCTCTCGTTTGCCAAGAAAACAAAAATCAGATGGGCTGGACACATAATATGATGTAGAGACGACCGCTGGACTAGAGTTGTTATGGACTAGATTCCACAGGATGTCAAAAGAATGCCTGGTCGCCTATCTACGAGATGTTCAGACTACTTCATCAAGATCCTAAATGAATGGTTTGAGGCTCTGCGTGTTCCTGAGCGAGGAGATGCCATTGGGCATGCAACCAGGACGAATGGAGACTTTACTGGTGCCCACTTGAGCAAATCAATGAGCAATGGTATGACAAGTGATACAAGTGATACAATATGAGACTCATACCCGAGGACAGTAGAAACAAGGGCCAGGAGGATTGTCCACTTTTGGAAGCCTGCCTCAAGTGCTGGGGAGAAGGCAGTTTGGATAGAGAAAGGACTGCTGTGACAAAGATAGTTGGAAATGATCACTCTGAATAAGAACTGCGTGCTGAATGTAGGCAAAGGAACAGACATGATAAGCTCTCAGTATCTGCAAACCACAGTTCCCAAAAGTAGACAGAAAGAGAGAGAAGGAAAGTGTCTGCCATAGAGACAGACTAGAGTGGGGGTGGGAAGTGGGAGGGTAATTGGGAACATTGGTCATGTGAAATGAACACTGGTGTAGGGATGGGTGTTGGAGCACTGTATGACTGAAACCAGACCAGGAAAAGCTTTGTGACTTGGTATCTCACAGTGATTTAATTTTAAAAAGATTTTTAAGGTCTGATAAAAGTGAACGTGATAAAGTTATGTTGAGTACTTTTTTCCATTTATCCTCTTTTTAAAATTTAATGTATTTTATTATTTTATAATGTAGGAGTACTGCTCTTTATTCAGCCATTGATAAAGCTGATTGAATTGGGCATGAACTCCACTTTCCTTTTTTATTAAGAATGTTAATTTCATTTTATTTTATTATTATTATTATTTTCCCTCTTTTTATTGATTCACTGTGAGATAGAGTTACAAAGATTTCATGTTTGAGCTTTGGTCATACAATCATCAAACACCCATCCTTTCACAAGTGCACATTTTCCACCACCAAAATCCCCAGTATTCCTCCACACACACCTGTTCCAACCTGTCCCTGCCTGTGTGGAAGACAATTTTTCCCCAATACTCTCTCTGTACTTTGGTTACATTTGATATTTCGACACCAGTTGTAGGATAACATAAACTCAGGTAGTTTAGGTTTATTGGGTTACTCCCATC
The DNA here is from genome assembly GCF_027595985.1 of Sorex araneus. NCBI lineage: Eukaryota > Metazoa > Chordata > Mammalia > Eulipotyphla > Soricidae > Sorex > Sorex araneus. The sequence continues at coordinate 77,230,887 of NC_073313.1, read as the reverse complement.
ACAGTGCTCCCATCCCTTTGTTTAGCTGTAATCACTTCTCTATGCTCTCTTCTCCAAAACAATTAATCAGATTTCCCTTAGTCTGACTCTGCTAATTTGTAAGGTCATACCTTCCTAAGACACTGAATATTATAATATTGCCTTTCTCCTCTCCTTATGCCTTTTGAATAATTTACTTTAAAGCAATGTCCTTTTTGTATAGACACAAGAAGACAATATATATTTTTTAGAAATTTTATTTAATTGAATCACCACGTGGAAAATTACAATGCTTTCAGGCTTAAGTCTCAGTTATACAATACTGAAACAACCATCTCTTCAGCAATGCCCATATCCCACCACCAAAAGAAAAAAAAAACACAGTACACCTCCCATCCCAACCCCCACTGCCTTGTAACTGATAAATTTCAACTTTACTTTCTATTTACTTTGGTTACATTCAATATTTCAACACAAACCTCACTATTATTGTTAGGAGTACCCCACTAGAGTCAGACCTATTGTGAAGAGATAAGAGGTCCCCAGGATCACATCTTGGTGGCAGGCGGGACCGAAGCCACCCACCTTCCCAAGAGCACCCTCGCGTCCTATTGCTGCAGTTCGTAAGTCCCATCTGTGGTCTTCATAATATGGCAGTCACCACACCCTTCACCTCTGGCAAGGAAGAGGCGAGAGAGAGAAATACTTTTTCCCTCCTGGGCAGGCATGGGGCCGAGACTTAGTTCTCAGTCTGGAGACATTCTGTGAGGAGCTGCCCATGCCGAAAAATTTAGCTGGCGAAGAAGACAATATTATGCTTTTGTAACTTGGGACTTAATTGGCTTCTAATATTATTCATTCCCTGGGATCTGCTTTCTCCACTTAAGCCTCAGTTGCCCTCAGTTCCTAGCACCCCAAAAGCAGGGTCCCGACGAGGGACGGGACGGATCCAGGGCAAGTGGTGAGTTATGTGCTACCCTGGCATCGAGATGGGCCTGGCCAAAGTGCCTAATTCTTAACTATAAGTTAAGAGAATGATCATAGTCAAATGCTGTCATGATCCAAAAGTAATGACAAGACTAGGACCCTGCTAGGGATAGGAAAGACTGATCTGTCCTGAGCACTGTAGTCTGAGATTGAGATGACCCCAGGAGAGCAATTCTATAAGCTTTAGTGCATTTCTTATTGTGTCCATACAAAATGATTAATATTATGAATGCTTATATGTTTGCTGGATGAGGAGAGTAGAAGCACACACATTGGACTCCGCCCTTGGGTGGATCCTCCTGCTGAAAGAGAATCAGTTCTAGGAGAAGCATCCCCTGAGGGAAAGGAACCTTACCCCTATTGACTGTGACCACACTTATGTGTACGCCCCAACCCCTTCATGCTGGGGGGATTTAACTTGGCTGGAAGAGTGGGTTGGGGAGTCAGACCCAGAGATCCAGAGAGAGATCCAGAGCAGGGAGAGAAGCAGAGAGAGAGAATGAAATAAACTGATTGAGCAACCAGTTTGGCCTTCTTCTTTCTGTCGCCTGCCCTTGACCAACAGCCACACATAGCGGTTCCAGAGCACCGAACGTGGGTGGTGAGACAGCCGCTCGGAGAGCCCGTGAGTTCACATGCCCCTCGACGAGCCTTTAGTTTTTTACAACCAGTCTCACCACCACTCAAACCTGCCGGAAAGGCAATGCCAGACAATTTGTTTTGTATTGCTTGTTATGGATAGAATATAATGTCCAAGAAATTATGTGTCATTCTCTTCTGGGAGCTTTAGTTTATAGTCTCTGAGTCTTGGCCATTGATGAGATTACATGGCACCGAGGGCAGTTTGTGAGTGTGACTGCCAAGCTACTGGAAAACTGGGGACCGAGGGGGAGGAGGCCTGGTCCCAATCCAAGCGGGCCTGAGTTTGATCCTTGGCACTCCTGAAAAAAAAAGAAAATAGATAATACTCCTTTTTGAGGTACATTTTGGTAGCTACATAATTGGATCCTTGATGAAAAATCTAGGGTATCTTAATTACCGAGACTCTCCTTAGCATTTATGAAATTAGGCATACGACTGTCTACCACCCTGTCACTTTGTATCATGAACTGAAATTTCATGGCTATTACCCCATTAATTAAGCATTGAAAGTTAAGCTAAGACAACATGTAGCAACTCCATGTAATTAGATTTGCCAGTCATAAGCCCCAAGGTCCTTATGTTTTACTGGTAAAAAACCAGGATAAACAATTAGTGAAAAGAGTTATTGCTCTATTATGATAACATCTGGCTATGAATTGTTTTTGTGCAGAATGAATTTGGAAATAATAATAGTAATATGATTTTAGCTTTGGCCTTAGCCTAGACAGTTCCTAAAATGGGTTAAATTTTATTATACATTTATCCATGTAATGAAAAATTAGCTGCTCTTTGGCTCATGGACTGTGTCCTCCACTAAGTTTTCCTTTTCCCATCTTTGTTCTTAGAATAATTGAAACTAATCAGAAGAAAAGGGATTATAATATGCTTCTTATAAAGTTATTTTTGTTAATTGATCTATTCATCTATAATGCTCCCTTTGTGTCCCTTTGGAACAACCAAATAATTTATGGGTGGTAAGTGGTCAAGCACATAAGAGAATAAAATTAGGAGGAAGAGAAGAATAAGTAGGAACAAGTAGGGTCATTTCATTACTCTTTGCTAAAACCCATACACAGGAAGAAAAACACTAGCTTTTATTATGCAAACAAAATAAATCTTATTAAATACCTTATTCACTTTAAAGTAGATAAACTCATGACTCAGGCATGCTAAATATTCAAATTTTCTGACAGAAGCAAATATCGTACAACTCACACCTTGTCTACAAAGAGGTGATGCATTATTTTATATTTGCCATTTACCATATTTACTCCAAGCCTTTTAAATCTTTTCTTGGTCTTCTTCCCCTAAGAATTCACTTCTCTCAGCATAACACTTTCAAATAGAATTACCCGGTAAAGAAAAATATTGAGTAGGGGGCAGCAGTAATATATCTTCCAAGAAATATAAGAAGCCTCCAAGGTCTCCAGGAACAAAATAGCCTGCTCCACTCTTCCCTGTAAGATATTGGTTTGTCCTTTCTCCCTTGCCACAGAGTTGGGGCGTATCTGGTAATAATCTCTATCAACATAATCCATCATATCAACAAAAGAAAAGATAAAAATCATATAATCATATCAATAGATACAGAGAAAGCATTTGACAAGATCCAGCACCCATTTATGATAAAAACTCTCACCAAAATGGGTATAGAAGGGACCTAACTCAATATAGTCAAAGCCGTTTATCACAAGCCTACAGCAAGCATCATCCTCAATGGGGAAAAATAAGAGCCTTCCCTCTAATAACAGGGATGAGACAAGGATGCCCACTCTCTCCACTTCTGCTCAATATAGCACTGTAAGTACTTGCTATAGCAATTAGGCAAGAAAAAGTTATTAAGGTCATTCAGGTAGGAAAAGAAGAAATCAAGCTCTCACTATTCTCAGATGATATAGACTATACTTAGAGAACCCTAAAACCTCTAACAAGATGTCAGGGTCCTGGCCATTAGACCCTGGCAAACTGGAGTATGATCCCCCAGCCACCGGACTTACTCCCTATAGGAGAGGGAGTGGGAAGGGAAGAAGCCTCTGCCCTGCCCCCCTGCGCAACGCGGCCACCCTACCGCCGCCACCGAGAAAGAACCACGCAGAGGGGGGAGAGTTGGAGGTCAAGTAACTCTCGATTTTATTAAGCTCACATGCCAATATTTAAAGGAGAAATTTTAGGGAGGAGTGGGCATTATGAACACCTGGTTATCAGCTCTGGGGTAAACATTTTGCTGGGCCCTTTGCATATGTTAATTGATGATTTATGTTCCCGCCTTCCAAGGCCGGGTATGCTTATCTCAGACAAACGGTGACTTTCAAGTTTCATACCACTATCTCTTCAACCAGGGAGCCTTTCTGGGTGGAGTGCTGGCACAGGGCCTTAGGGCCCTGTTTGAAGAGAGCCTGTTTCTGTCTCTAAGGGCAGGGGATTTGGCCAGGGTCTCAGACTGGCTGCTGAGACCCCAACAAGAAACTGCTAGAAACAATAGACTCGTATAGTAAAGTTGCAGGCTATAAAATCAATACCCAAAAGTCCATGGCTTTCCTATATACAAAGAATGAGAGAGAAGAAAGCGACATGATAAAAGCAATCCCGTTCACAATTGTGCCTCAAACAATCAAGTACCTCAGAATCACTTAACTAAGGAGGCAAAGGGCTTGTATAATGAAAACTACAAAACGCTACTCCAGGAAATGGAAGAGGACATGAGAAAATAGAAAGACATCCCCTGCTCATGGATTGGAAGAATTAATATTGTCAAAATGGCAATACACCCCAAAGCATTTTACAAATTCAATGTGATCCCTATAAGGATACCCTTGACATTCTTCAAAGAAATGGAGTAAGAGCTCCTGAAATTCATATGGAACAATAAGCCCCCACGAATAGCTAAAGCAATTCTTGGGAAAAAGAAAATGGGAGGAATCAACCTCCCAACTTCCAACTCTACTACAAAGCAGTAGTAATTAAAACAGCATGGTACTGAAACAAAGGCCAATGGAACAGAGTTGAATACTCTGACACACACCCCCAAATATATGATCATCACATCTTTGATAAGGGAGCAAGAAATGTGAAGTGGAGCAAGGAAAGCATGTTTAACAAATTGTGCTGGCAAAACTGGACAGATACATGCAAAAAAATGGGCTTAGACCTCCACCTATCACCATGTACAAAAGTCGGATCAAAATGGATTAAGGACCTCAACATCAGACCAGAATCCCTAAGGTACATTGAAGACAAGGTCGGCAAAACCCTCCACGACATTGAAGCCAACGGTATCTTCAAGGCTGACACACCACTGGCCAAGCATGTGAAAACAGAGATAAATAAATGGGACTATCTCAAACTAAGAAGCTTGTGCACCTCAAGAGAAACAGTGACCAAAATACAAAGACAATCTACAGAATGGGAAAGAATATTTATGCCGTACCCATCTGATAAAGGGTTGATATCAAGGATATACAATGCACTGGTTGAACTCCACAAGAAGAAAACTGCCCACCTGATCAAAAAATGGGGTGATGAAATGAACAGAAACTTTCCCAAAGAAGAAATCCGAATGGCTCAGAGGCACATGAGAAAATGTTCAATATCACTAATCATCAGGGAGATGCAGATCAAAACAACAATGAGATATCATCTCACACCACAGAGACTGGCCTGTAGGATTACATAGCTTCAGGTAGTTTAGGTTTATTGGGTTACTCCCGTCACAGTGCTCCCATTCCTCTGTTTATTTGTAGCTTCTTTCTTAGTATTCTGTTGACTTGTAAATAATGTTTTTCTCTTCTCCTTGAGTCCTTTGCATAGTTTATTCAGAGCAAGTCCTTTTTGTATGAACAAAGAAAGACATTTAATTGGCTTTGAATATTATTAATTCCCGGGCATCTGCTTTCTTGACTGTAGCCTTGGTTGCCCTCAGTTCCTAGCCCTCTAAAAGGTAGGGTCCCAACGGGGGACAAGACAGACCCAGGGCAAGCGGTAAATTATGTGCTACCCTGGCATCGAGATGGGCCTGGCCAAAGTGCCTCATTCTTAACTACAAGTTTAGAGTCTGATCATGGACAAGTGCTGTCATGATCTTAAAGTAATGACGAGACTAGGACCCTGCTAGGGATAGGAAAGACTAATCTGGCCTGGGCACTGTAGTCTGAGATTGAGATGACCCCAGGAGAGCAATTCTAAAAGTTTAATGCATCTCTTGCTATGCCCATACAAAACAATTAATATTATGAATGCTTATAGGTTTGTTGGACAAGGAGAGGTGAAACACAACCATGGGATTTCATCATTGATGGGTGCTGCTGAAAGAGTATCTGTCCTAGAGAATAGGTGTTCTGCTATTGTTATTGAACCTTTTAAGCTTGAATTGTTACATTGTAGATTCCAGGCTCTGGCCCAGCCTACTCTTTGGGATGTAGATTTCAGGTGCTGCCTAGTTTGTAATTGACAATGTAGATTTCATGTGGCAGCCCAGCCCAGTCTTTGGTATGTAAATCCAAGTGCTTTTCAGCCCAAGGAAGGCTTCGGTTTTGGTTTTATATCTTCTTTCTGGAGGCCTAGATTACTGGCCTGCAGATACAAGAGAATAATGTTGCCTCAATGTTCTTCCCTGTAAGATCTTTTGGTGCCTTTGGTAACTGTCAATGTATTGCACCATGAGCAAAAAGGGGTTCCAAGAGAGAGACATGGGGAAGGAGAAACTAGTGAAAGCAGTGGAGTAGATCCGGAAAGAGTGTGGGACATAGAAGTTTAAAGGTTGAATAAACAGTAACAAAGCAGCAACCACCTGCTCTTCATTCTTCCTTCACCTTTCCTTGACCGGAGGTCCTGATGTGGGGAGTGGCAAAAAGGAATAGTAGAAATGCCATCTGCATTTCTATGTTCATTGCAGCACTGTTTACAATAGCCACAATCTATAAGAAACCAGAGTACCCCAAAACAGACGACTGGTTAAAGAAACTCTGGTACATCTACACAATGGAATACTATGCAGCTGTCAGAAAACATGAAGTCATGAAATTTGCATATACGTGGATCAACACGGAATGTACCATGTTGAGTGAAATGAGTCAGAAAGAAAGAGACAGACATAGAAAAATTGCACTCATATGTGGAATATAAAGTAGCTGAGAGGGACAAGCTCGCTATGATGCAATTTCTGGCAGATATTTCTCTGGACTTAGTTACTAAAATACAGAAATCCAAAACCGTGTGGCCGCTAGTGCAGCTGCTCAACCTCGTATCTCTTCATTCTCAGCAATGGAAAACAAATTATCAAATGCTTTCTTTTCAGCAGGTCCGACTTTAGGGGGGAGAAACTCCAAACAATAATAGTGATTTCTTGTTGAAATATTGAACCTAACCAAAGTAAAGTGAAAGTAAAGTGAAATTTATCAGTCACACAGGCGGGGTGGGGGCAGTGGAGGTGGGAGTGGGGGAGAGGTTTACTGTGATTCTTGGTTGTGGAATATGAGCACTGGTGAAGGGATGGGTGTTCTAGCATTGTATAACTGAGACTTAAACTTGAAAGCTTTGTAACTTTCCACATGGTGATTCAATAAAAGAATAAATTAATAAAAATTAAATTAAATTAGATTTTAAAAAGGGGTTTAAAGGATTCTGTTTTAAGTTCGTCAACTACCTCAACATTTTTTGTGTAGTTTGATAAGAAGTTGAATTCTGGAGTGAGATAAACTTAAGTTTTAGAGCCAATCTTGTTAATTAGCTAGTTTTTTTTCTATATTCACCGAGTCATTAGTTATTACTGTACCTATTTTCCCATCATTGATGCTACTGTTCTTTGATTGTGTTTCCGTTGCCATTTGTGAATTGGTGAAATAAAATTATGAAGATTCTTACTTGATGGCATAAGAATAACCGGTGTTAATTTACATGCTTAATTCTACAGGCCACAATTTCAATGTTTTATAAAATGAATTTATAGGTCACTCTTATTTTAAACAAGGCACATTTTCTTAGACTTGTTGAAAACGATGGTGGTAATCAGAAGGAAAGAGAAAGGAGGAGACAAAAATGGATAGGAGGGTCATTTTGATGAAAAAATGAAATTAGAAAATTGGTGATGGGTGCACTAAGTATCACACAGATATAGATGTATGAAACATTACCTCTCAAATTATGTAGCTTTGGAACCTGGTAATAAAGTATATGATATTGCAAACCAATGACACATCGATAATAATTTAATAAAATTGAATAAAAGAAATCGTGGGTATTAGAACAGATGCAAATGTACTTTATGAATATTTTCATTGCTTTTGTTTAGAATACTGGAATCTAGTATAATATTTGCTGGCTGCTCTTTCTCTTGATTTTGTTATCCAAAGGCAAAGAAATTGATCATTATAAACTAGAGTGAAAGTGGCCTACTAAAAGTCACAGATTCTATCTAGCGCACTTAAGCCTTTCAACAATATTATCCCATTCCTTCTACAATCTTTTCTGGTTTGCTCTAGCACTCCTAGAAAATACTTTCTACACTTGGTTTCTTTCGTTGTTTTGCTCAAGGCCTGCATCGTTTAAGTTGATTACATTTTGTCCTGCTGATAGAAAGTAATTTAAGTAAATGATTAGCCCTAGTGTTTGCACCCCCCAATGAAGACTGACATTGTATACTCAAATTCCACAATGCTTTTCATTTTCAAGATTTTTCATTTCATCTTTGCCCCTTTACACACCTGGTTCACATGAACTTTCATGTTGAAAAGTCATTTAAGGGGAAAAATGTGGTGGGTGGAATATATATATATAAATATATATTATATATATTAAATTTTATTGAATCACTTGAGATAGTTACAAGCTTTCATGTTTGGGAATGTATTTTTAAATGTTCACTCACATGGAATGAAACAAAAGGTGAATATGAGCTTAGTGAATTAAAAAAAAGCAAAAAAAACTTTGAATTCCTACACTGCTATCTCAGCTTTGTTTCTCCAAGCAAAATCCTCCTCATCTTTCAAAAGATAGTTTAGTTGATACTACATCTAAGACACTACATCTAAGACAGTTACTGTCTGCAGAATTTACCTGTTCTTTCCTCTTTCGTGTTTCCATAAGATTTTGACTGAAAAATGTCTTTGACATTGTCAAGTGTTGCCTTGTGTCATCATCCTGGCTTTCTCTTCAAGTCCTTGTTCTCTGTTGAACACATATTTTGCCTGCTTGTCTCTTTGTATTTTTTGTGTTTTCCATCTCAAAAAGCCCATGTTCTCTCTTGAGCACTTACTTCCCCTCTCTCTCTCCCTTCACATCTTTCTAAGCAGTTTCCTTCAATAAAAACTATCTTGCTTCACTAAAATAAATAAGAAAAATAAAGTTACCCTCCCCAACACAAAGGCTGTACACTCTCAGAGAACACAAAATAAATTTATTTATATTTGCATCTGCCACCCTTGGTGCACAATCTGGCACAGAGGAGTCACTCAGGCCCTGTTTTCTAAGATGAATATAAAATAAAAACTTAACTTTTAAATTTGCTGAAGCATATTTTAATAAATTTCCTCTGATGATTAATGATTAATTAATTTGGGGAGTTAAGTCTTGGGGATGAGGGATATGATGCACAGGCTTCTTTCACATCGATTTTCATCAGCAATTCACATACAAAAAATGAGTTGATAGATGTAGTTTTGGTATTTGTCACCTCTTTTCTCCACTCTATTTAAGGTGTAGTACAAATCATTGGTGTGTCAGTAAAGGCTCAGGTCAAGAAATGGAAGTCAACCAAGGCATGCCAATCATAAATTATTTAATATATTTTATATAAAAATTATTTGAAGACCTAAAGGAGTGAGCTCTGTGCTATACATACAAAAATGACTTGCTGATTGTTCACAATAGCCACAATATGGAAACAACCTGAGTGCCCTAAAACAGATGACTGGTTAAAAAAATTTTGGTACATCTACACAATGGAACACTATGCAGCTGTTAGGAGAGATGAAGTCATGAAATTTGCTTATAAATGGATAAACATGGAAAGTATCATGCTAAGTGAAATGAGTCAGAAAGAGAGAGACAGATATAGAGGGACTGCACTCATTTGTGGAGTGTAGGGTAGCATCACATGAGGCTGACACCCAAGGAGAGTAGATACAAGGGCAAGGGGGATTGCCCCATAGCTGGAAGACTGCTTCATGAGCAGAGAGGAGAAGGCAGATGGAATAGAGAAGGGATCACTAAGAAAATGATGGCTGGAGGAACCCATTGGGATGGGAGATGCATGCCGACAGTAGATAATGGACCAAACATGATGACCTCTCAGTGTCTGTGTTGCAAGCTATAATGCCCAAAAGTAGAGAGAGAGTATGGGGAATATTGTCTGCCATGGAGGCAGGGTGAGGGTGGGAAAGGAGGGGTATACCCGGGATATTGGTGGTGGGGAATGTGCACTAGTGGAGGGATGGCTGTTTGATCATTATGAGACTGTAACCCAAATATGAAATCTTGTAACTATCTCACGATAATTCAATAAAATTTTAAAAAATTAAAAAAATGACTTGCTGAGAATTACAACTGAATTGCCTGAGGAACTTCTACTTCTGAGGCCATCAATTTAAGTACCCAATTCTAGAATATGCTACCATACTGTAATTCAGAAATCAGGAAGATGAAATTAAAACATTTCCACTGCCCCTATTTTTACCTCAACTGCCTATTGGCCCACATACAGATCAGATGGGATATTAGAAAATGAACCCTGTCCAAGACTTCTGTCTGTTTCAACTGCTTTCCATAACCCAGGGAGATTGATATGGGATCACTATCACAGAGAAATCTCTCATTTCTCAGATCTTTGTTACTACCATAAAATAGATTAAAAGGGGATGTTGATGGTTTAAATTTTGTTTCTTCATTAAAAAATTCAAGCAAGTCCATCCAATTGGCAAAATCTATTTTATTGTTTAGAACCATAGATTTGAGAGTAGTTGAGAAATATAGCTTCTAACTTTCAAATATCCAATATAGGAAAGCATATCAGGAGAAAATCAAGACCAAATGAGCTAAGATACAATAATCCCACAATCTGATTGTGGAAGTCTTCTTGTCTTACCTGGCTATAATACTTAGAAACGTCCTGCCCCATGATCAAATAGACCCATTGTCCTAAATATGTCATTGTAATAAAAAGTCGATCAGTTTTGCCATACTGACAGAAGGAAATAATTAATGAGAATCTTCCTGGTAACAGCTTTGTTCAATGGTCTTCTGATCTGAATAGGCTGTTGGCTCACTGAAATGGGATGTCAGAAACCTAAATAGTTTAGATGACTCAATTTGACAAAAAAAAAGAACAGAACAAGTTGACTTCTGTACTCAGAGTGTAATTTGGAAGAAAAACCTGTATCAGAATAGGTTAGTTCTAAAGTCAGCATGAAAACATGGCACTAAGGTGGCAATAGGTAACTATGTATACAATTTAAATTTTTTGTGTGAATCACTGTGAGGTAGACCCTTACAAAGCTGTTCATGATTGGATTTCAGTCATACAGTATTCCAACACCCATCCCTCCACCAGTGTACATTTTCCAGCACCAGCGTCCCCAGGTTCTCTCCCATAACTCCCACCCCTGACCCCCTGCCTGCCTCTATGGCAGGAGCTTTTCTTCTATCTCTTTCTTTATCTCACTTCTCCTCTCTCCTTTTGGGCATTGTGGTATGTATTTGGTACTAAAAGATAATCAAGAATAGCCCCTTAAATGTGTACATAATTTGATCATGAAATCAGATTGATGAAAAGGTGAATTGGAGCACGCAGGCATGCTGAGACTGTATAAAAGAAAAAATAGTCCCAAACTGATCCTTAGACAAAGTAGCTGTTTCTGTTCTTGGCATCCTTTGAGGGCAGTTACAATCTAAGCATGTCCTGGAATACTCTCTCAAATTGGGATAACTAGAGTGGGACTGCCATATAACAAAAGAGCCCTGACGAAAATAAGACCACATGAAGGAATGTGAATGTGAGATTCACTTCTTCTCATAGACCCTGTCACCAACACAATAGGCACAACTAAATTTCTTATTCTTGTACTGAGCAAACTACATTTACTAGCCTCTCTTTGAAGGCTATTATTAATAATTTCCAAAACAAATGTGGGTTGAATGATGTGCAAGTTCAAGTCAGTTTTAAGTGGTGTGAACCCTGATCTTGCTGTCTTCCTCATGCATATAGCAAGAAATTTAAATCTCTAAGATAGCACTCTAGAAGTAGATCATATCTCTGGGTAACTTGTCAAAAATATTATCAAGAAGATCTGCTTAACCTTCACCAAACTGTAACATGATCTGAGTTGTGTTAAAACTCTGATGAATATAGAAGGAAGGAACAGGTGCAGGGAATTATGGTGGAGGGATATATTGGTACTTTGGCGGTGGTTGTGCTTTATAAGAAACATTTTTGAAAATATGTGACGTTATACCCCTAAATCAAAGTTTTTTGAACCAGCATTACCCAATTTTAATTTTATTGTTTTTTAATTAAGTTTCTGTAATTTACCACACTCTTAATGATAGTTTCCCATGCACATAATTTTAATACTATGCTCATCATCAATGTGATGATGATGTTACCTCCCTCTCCCAAGGGCCCCAATATCCCTCCATTTTAATCCTCCCCACACCTTCAGTTCTCTCACTGTGTTGCGTTTGGTCTTTTGTTGCTACCATGCTGTGTATCTTTAAGTTCCACATGTGAGATAGATAAATCTGTATCTACCCCTTTCTTTCTGACTATACTCAGCATAATATCCTCTAGTTTCATCCATGCTTTTATAAAAAGCACCAATTTAGGAGTTATGAGGAGACTGGGTCCTTTGCAACATCTAGTACTCATTAATACAGATCGGCATCCTGGATTGCTAGCCCACAGTATTGCTACCTGTGAAATACAGAAGAAGTGGGTATCTTCTCTATATTGCTCTACGGTGGCTTTTTCTCATATATGCCTGATTTATACCTGTGTTTTTTCCAGCTCCTATGGATATATTTAGTCTGATTTTAATGTAGAAATAACTAATACTACCATTAAAAATACTGCGTTTGGGTGACATGCTTTAGAAACATTGTCTTATACCTTTCTGGGAAATGGTGAGTCACAAGGAGTCTTTCTAGACTTTTTATATCCAAAGAATTGTTTTCTCTTACAATAGATGGGCTCTACTAACACCTAAGGAATCAAGAAGAAAAGAAGATTCCTTATTTGAAAGTAGCAGCCATATTTCTGGGCAATTCAATGAATGACAAGATCATGTGAAAGTACCATAAAAAGGAGATCACTGTATCTCTAGGATCAAGAAAAAATGCCAACTATAAATTTAATAAATACCTGCTCAGTGAGTATATGAGATGATGTCAAGTTTTCACCTCTTCTATTAGATATTTTACTTTAAATCTAGTGTCATTGATGGAGGAAAGCTGACATTCTGGTTGTGGGTGTATGTTGGAATACTATGTGCATGAAACTATTATCCTACAGTAACATAAATCACTGTACCTCAATAAAAGTTAGGGGAAAAGACCACTTTTAAAAAGTTAAAGTTTGTAACAAATTATATAAGTTGGTATCCATGAGACTTTCTAGGTATGCATGAAGTTTATCAGAAGTATCCCTTAGTATTCATTACAGGCAACACTAATATATATGAGAGACAAAATGCTTTTAGCAATTATCCTAATTTATTATCTGAACTTGGGCAAATGAGTTTAAATTATCTCGTTTACAAATAAATAGAAAATTTTCTCTGCCTCAGAGATATGTGCAAGTCGAATACCACATTGATATGGAAGACCTTTATAAGCTGTAAAGTGTGTGTGGTACGCATGTGTTCAGATATACATCTATATGTCTATGAATGTCTGTTTATATAACAAAGTTGACTAGCATCCATGTGTTTCACAAAGATCAAAGACTCTTATTCCACCTGCTGTCACCTTTAGATATAGATATTGAAATTTTGTTTCAATATGAGAGAAATTTTTCACCATATTTGTGTAATTATTAACAGATGAAAAAGATAGAGATATAGGTGATACACATGTCTCGGTGCTGCAAGTTAAGGTTTAGGATGACTCTATCCATTTGGGGGAAGATTGTGGGATTAATCAAATTGTCCATGAGTCAAGGTAAATGAAGTTGGTGTAAGTGGTATAGTGAGCAGAGTTGCCATCACAGATGTTGATTGCACATTGTCATTCCAGTGTGCTTCCAGGTGAGTCTCAAACTTCATAAAAACTGAAGTCAAGACCACATATGTAGCCAGCTTGAGTGCACGAGAGTCTCACTTGAGCCAACAGGGGCCAGTTAACACCATAGACCTGCAAAGACACCTCTGGGTACTGGGAGATACATTGGCTGAGGGCACCAAACCCTGCCATCACACTGCATTATTCCCAATGTGTCTAAGGCCCTTCTCCCTGTACCTCCAATCAACGAGGGTTGTGAACATTATTGCACCTGCGAGGATACATCTCCTTAGAATGAAAGGAGAACTTTTGAATTTTGGGGGACCCTTGAAGCATGAGGGCCCTAATGTTGGCCACAAGGTACCCCTCTCTTCCACAACATGCATAAAGCATAGTTGGACTCTGGAGATAAATTAATAGATTATTAACAGGCACAATGGGAAGGAAGCACATTAGTCCATCATGCTCAGTGAGTAAAGATGGTAGTCCTGAAGATTAAACCGATAATAATAAGCTATATAACCTCTCTCACAATAACTTTAGAAAAGAAATGTTTAGGATGTTTCAGAAGCTCAAAGAAACAATGAAACAAGCAATAATACATGAGGATATGAGAGGAGAAATGAGAAAACTAAAGCAGAAATGAGAGAAGTAAAGTATATGGTAGGTGAAATGACAAACTCATTGGAAGGCCTCAGCAACAGAATAGCAGTAGCTGAGTACAAAATAATTGAGCTCCAAAATTAGATGCAGAAAATGTCCAGACAACAGCAAAAGATGGGAAAAGGCCCCAAAATAAATTAACAGCAAACAGAAGATCCCTCGGTTGAACTCAAAAGGAACAACATAAGAATCATTGTGGTTCCAGAGGCCTAGGAAGACAACTCTGATGAGACAAAATTACTCAAAGAAATAATTTTGAGAAGTTTCCAGAGATGAAACATGCATCCACCCAGTTTCAAGAGACCAGAATGCTATCCGTTTAAAGGGAGCTAAATAAAAGCACTCCAATGCACATCCTAATCAGAATGACAAAAGCTAAAAAGAGAGAGTGAATACAGAAAACAGCAATATCAATGAAAGAAATTAAATACCATAGGATTTACAACCATGTGAGACTTTAGACCTAAAGGCAATGCTGAGATATAAATTTTTGTAAAAAAAATCAATGAAATGAAAACCTCATCAAGAGTACTTTTACCAGTTAAACTTTCATTCAAACCTGAACTATATAGAATTTCACAGATAAATAATAGCTCAAGAATGTTATAGGTTCTTAAACTCTACTAAAAAGCAGTAACAATTAAAACAGCATGGTACTGGAACAAAGGCAGAGCTGCAGACCAATGGAACATGGTGGAATATCCCCACAAACAACCTCAAATGTATGATCATCTAATCATTGATAAAGGAGCAAGAGATGTGAAGTGGAGCAAGGAAAGCCTCTTCTTTAACAAATGGTGCTGGCACAACTGGACAACCACATGCAAAAAAATGGGCTTAGAACTCGACCTGACACCATGCACAAAAGTCAGATCAAAATGGATTAAAGACCTCAACATCAGACCACAAACCAGAAGGTACATTGAAGACAAGGTTGGCAAACCCCTCCACGATATGGAAGATAAAGGTATCTTCAAAGATGACACGGAACTAAGCAATCTAGTAAAAACAGAGATCAACAAATGGGACTACATTAAACTAAAAAGCTTCTGCACCTCAAAAGATACAGTGACCAGAATACAAAGACTATCTACAGAATGGGAAAGGATATTTACACAATACTCATCAGATAAGGGGTTAATATCAATGGTATATAAAGCACTGGTTGAACTCTACAAGAAGAAAACATCCAACCCCATCAAAAAATGGGGCAAAGAAATGAACAGAAACTTTACCACGGAAGAGATACGAATGGCCAAAAAGCACATGAAAAAGTGCTCTACATCACTAATCGTCAGAGAAATGCAGATCAAAACAACCATGATATACCACCTCACACCACAGAGACTAGCACACATCCAAAAGAACAAAAGCAACCGCTGTTGGAGAGGATGTGGGGAGAAAGGGACCCTTCTACACTGCTGGTGGGAATGCCGGCTAGTTCAGCCCTTTTGGAAAACAATATGGACGATTCTCAAAAAACTAGAGGTTGAGCTCCCATTTGACCCAGAAATACCACTGCTGGGAATATATCCCAGAAAAGCCAAAAAGTATAATCGAAGTGACATATGCACTTATATGTTCACCGCAGCACTGTTTACAATAGCCAGAATCTGGAAAAAACCCGAGTGCCCTAGAACAGATGACTGATTGAAGAAACTCTGGTACATCTATACAATGGAATGCTATGCAGTTGTTAGAAAAAATGAGGTCATGACGTTTGCATATAAGTGGATCAGCATGGAAAGTATCATGCTAAGTGAAATGAGTCAGAAAGAGAGAGACAGACATAGAAACATTGCACTCATCTGTGGAATATAGAATAATAGACTATAAGACTAACGCCCAAGAATAGTAGAAATAAGTACCAGGAGGTTGTCTCCATGGCTTGGAGGCTGGTCTCTCATTCTGGGTAACTCAGGGAAGGGACCACCAAGTTAAATGTGGTCGGAGGTCATGTGGGGGAAGGGTGATTCGGGCCGAATACAGACTAGAGACTGAACACAATGGCCACGCAACACCTTTATTGCAAACCACAACACCTAATTAGAGAGAGAGAACAAAAGGGAATACCCTGCCATAGTGGCAGTGTGGGGTGGGGGAAGACGGGACTGGGGAGTATGGGAGAGAGGGATGTTGGGTTTACTGGTGGTGGAGAATTGGCACTGGTGAAGGGATGGGTTATCGAACTTTGTATGAGGAAACATGAGCACAAAAATGTATAAATCTGTAACTGTACCCTCACGATGACTCTCTAATTAAAAATAAACTAATAAAAAAAGAATGTTATAGGTTCAAAACCATCTTTATGAAATGAACTGAAAGGGCTACTTTAAGACAAGACAAATCTCACAAACAATGCCGAACTTCTACAGAAAGATGACACAAACTCCGTGATAACTATATCACTCAATTTGAGCAGCAAAATGAAACAATTATAATACACAGAGTGGCAGAATGGGTTAGAAAATCTAACTGAACCTTCTACTGTCTACATATTTGAAACAGTCAGGGTAAGCACAGACTCAAAGTCAAAAGTTGAAAGACAATGTTTCAAGTAAGGAACTCTCACAGAAGCCTGAACTAGCATACTTATATCAGACAGCATCAACTTTATGCTTTAAAAATCTATAAGAGACAAAGCAGGTCATTTCTTAGTGAGCAAGAGATATGTACATCAGAAGAATTTACACTCCTACACGTTTATGCATCTAATGAGGGATCAGAAAAATACTTAAAACAACTAATAATAGTTGGAAAATTCAACACAACTCTATAAATTCTTGATAGATCAACCAAACTAAAACACAATAAGGAAACACTAGCTTTGAAGGAAGAAATGGAAGAGATGGGCTTGATATATATGTATAGGACTTTTTATCCTTCCAAAGTTGAATAAACATTTTTATCAATGCACATTGGACATTCTCTAAGATAGACGACACGTTGGACCAGAAAACATACCTCCATAATGTCAAGAGGGTAGAAATAATATCTTCTATTTGCTAGGACAATGGTGCACTGAAAACAACAATTAATCACAAACACAGGTGGGAAAAACTCAAATATCTGGAAGTTGACCACAACCAGTGAGTCAAAGAGGAAATCAGAGAAAATCAAATGATTCCAGGAAACAAACAAGATTGAGGACACCAGCTACCAGAACTTGTGGAGCACAGAGAAATCAGTGTTAAGAGGAAAGTTCATATCTATGTAAGCATACATTAGGAAAGAAGAATGGGATGACATAAATAACCTAACTGCACAACTTAAAAAACTTGAAAAGGACCAACAGAAGCATCCCAAAGCAGGCAAAGGGAAGGAAGAAATAAAACTTAAAGCAAAAATCAATAAATTGGAAAAAATCAATGAATTGTAATTTAAAATTCAAAAGATTAATCACACTATGATCTCATTCTTTGAAAAAAAAATGTTTAACATTTGTAAGACTCCCCAAGAAGAAAAAATAACCCTTATAAACCGAATTAGAAATGAATAGATGCTACAAAAGATATCACAGAAATTCGAAGGATCAACAGATATTATTATGACAAAAATCCCTGTGCCACAAAACAAGAGAATCTAGAAGAAATGGATCAATTTATCTATTCTTCTAACCTTCCAAGAAGATACAGAGCACCTGAATAGACCAATTACTATTGAGGTCATCGAATGTTAATTAAAAATACTCCCCCCAGAAAAAAGCCCAGGCAGAGATGGCTTCACTAATGAGTTCTTCCAAATCTTTAAAGAACTACTGCCAATAATTTCATGGATTTTTTAGCAAATTGAAGAAAGAGAAACCTTCCCAAACAGTTTTTATAAGGCAGAAACTTATACCAATAGCAGACAATACAGAAAGGAAAACTACAGACCTATGTATCTGATGAACATAGATGGAAATATTATCAACAAAGTACTATCAAATTGAATCCAACAACAAATCAAAAAGATCATAAACCAGGGCTGGAGCGATAGCACAGTGTGTAGGGTGTTTGCCTTGCACGCGGCCGACCCAGGTTCGATTCCCAGCATCCCATATGGTCCCCTGAGTATTGCAAGAAGTAATTCCTGAGTGTAGAGCTAGGAGTAATCCCTGTGCATCGCTGGGTGTGACCCAAAAAAAGCAAAAAAAGAAAAAGAAGTAACCGCTGAGCATCGCTCGGTGTGACCAAAAAGATCATAAACCATGATCAAGTGTGATTCATCCCAGGGATGCAAGGATGGTTTAATATATGCAGCAAATCAAATCCATACTCCATATAAATACCAGGAAAAATCATATAATCTTATGAATCAATGCAAAGAATGTATTTTACAAGATCCAGTACCCATTCATGTTTAAAAACTCTCAAAACAGGGGGAGTTAAAGGAAATTTTAACATAGTTTGGCCAATTGCTACAAATATACAGCAAATAATCTACTCGATGGTAAAAAAACTTAAAGTCTTTCTTCTAAAATTAGGCAAAAGACAAGGATGTCCAATCTCACCACGACTTTTCAATATAGTATTAGAAGCCCTTGCTGTAGCAATTAGGCAAGAAAGAGATATTAAGGGAATACAGATTTAAAAATAATTCATGCTCTATTTATTTGATGATGACACAATTCTATACTTAGAAAACTGTAAAGACACTACAAAAATGCTCTTAACAACAGTTGAGTATAGTAAAGTCGCAAGCTACAAAATCAACACCAAAAAAATCCTTGGCTTTTTATATGCAAACACTGTAGCAGGAGAATCAGAAAGTTCAAATTCTGTTCAGAATTGTGCCTCAGAAAACTGAGCATTTAGGAACCAGATTAACAGAAGAAGTGAAAGACTTATGCAAAGAAAACTACAAAACACTCCTAGAAGAAATAATAGAGGACACAGGAAATGGAAACAAACCCCCTGTTCATGAGTTGGGAGGATCAACATTTTCAAGGTGACAATACTCTCCAAAGCAGTGAACACAAATTCTACTGCAGTTCTTTTAAGAATATCCATAAAATTTCTCAAAGAAATAGATCAAGTACTCTCAAAATTTGTGTGGAATAGCCACCCCCCAAAAAATCCTAAAGAAAAATAAGATGGGAGACATTGATATTCCATTTTTTAAACTACACTACAAAGCCTTTGTAACTGAAACAGCACAGTATTGGAATACACTATCACTGTCATCCCGTTGCTCATCGATTTGTTCGAGCGGGCACCAGTAACGTCTCTCATTGAGAGACTTATTGTTACTGTTTTTGGCATATCCAATACGCTCGGGTAACTTGCCAGGCTCTGCCCCCCGGCTCAATATTCTTGGTAGCTTGCCAGGCTCTCCAAGAGTGGTGGAGGAATCGAACTCAGGTCAGCCACGTGAAAGGCGAATGCCCAACAGCTGTGCTATCGCTCCAGCCCATTGGAATATAAACTCAGATAAATGGAATAGAATTTAAAACCCAGTGACAAGTGACAGATACTCAGATATATGGACAGTTAGTTTTCAATAACTGGGCAAAAGGTATGAAATGGAGCGAGGAAACCCTCTTAAGCAAGTGGTGCTGGGAAATTGGTTGACCACATGCACAAAGTCAAAGAAAAATGAATTAAAAACCTAAACATCATACCTGATTCCATTAGGTACGTTGAGAAAAATGTAAGCAGAATTCTCCATTATATTGAAGCTAGGGGCATCCGTAAGGAGTAGAGGCCATTACTCAAGAAAACAGAAACAAAGATATACAAATGAGTCTGCATTAAATTAAGAAGCTTCTGCACTTTAAAGGAAACAGATATTTCTTTAGACATTCAACCCCATCAGAAAATGGGGCAATGAAATAAACAGAAACTTTCTCAAGGAAGAAATCCGAATGGCTAAAAGACACATGAAAAAATGCTCCTCGTCACTAATCATCAGGGAGATGCAAATCAAAACAACAATGAGATACCATCTCACACCACAGAGACTGGCCCACATCCAAAAGAACAAAAGTGACTGGTGTTGGTGCGGATGTGGGAATAAAGGGATTCTCCTTCACTGCTGGTCAGAATGCGGACTGGTTCAGCCCTTTTGGAAAACAGTATGGACGCTTCTCAAAAAATTAGAAATTGAGCTCTCATTTGACCCAGCAATATCACTGCTGGGAATATATTCCAGAGAAGCAAAAAAGTATAGTCGAAACAATATCTGCACTTATATGTTCATCGCAGCACTGTTTACAATAGCCAGAATCTGGGGGAAAGAAACGAGTGCCCAAGAACAGATGAATGGTTAAAGAAACTCTGGTACATCTATACAATGGAATAATATGCAGCTGTTAGAAAAAATGAAGTCGTGAACTTTGCATATAAGAGGATCAACATGGAAAGTATCATGCTAAGTGAAATGAGTCAGAAAGAGAGAGACAGACATAGAAAGATTGCACTCATCTGTGGAATATAAAATAACAGAGTAGGAGAATAATATCCAAGAATAGTAGAAATAAGTACAGGACGTTGGCTCCATGGCTTGGAGGCTGGTCTCACATGCTGGGGAAAAACGCAACTCAGATAGAGAAGGGAACACCAAGTAAAATGTGGTTGGAGATCCCTCCTGGGAAGAGATATTCGTGTTGAAAGTAGACTCGAGACTGAACACAATGGCCACTCAATACCCCTATTGCAAACCACAACACCCAATTTGAGAGAGAGAATAAAAGGGAATGCCCTGCCACAGAGGCAGGGTGGGGTAGGGGGGAGATGGTTTTTTGGGGGGTGGAAGGGATACTGGGCTTATTGGTGGTGGAGAATGGGCACTGGTGGAGGGATGTGTTTGCGAACATTGTATGAGGGAAAAACAAGCTCGAAAATGTGTGAATCTGTATCTGTACCCTCATGGTGATTCACTAATTAAAGAATAAAATAAATTTTAAAAATATTAGGATAGAAAAAAAGTACCAACAGAATTGTGATCTGGCTTTTGGGTCATAGCATGATTTGCAACAAAATACTTTAAAGTCATTTGCTAGTAATTAAGCTATGTCTTAATGCAAATAAATATTTTCGAAAGGAAAAAAAAACTAGAAATTGAGCTCCCATTTGACCCAGCAATACCACTTCTGGGAATATATCCCGGAGATGCAAAATATATAGTAAAAGTGACATCTGCACCTATATGTTCATCGCAGCACTGTTCACAATAGCCAGAATCTGGGAAAAAAACCCGAGTGCCCGAGAACAGATGACTGGCTAACGAAACTTTGGTACATCTACACAATGGAATACTATGCAGCTGTTAGAAAAGATGAAGTCATGAAATTTGCATGTAGGTGGATCAACATGGAAAGTATCATATTACGTGAAATGAGTCAGAAAGAGAGGGACAAACATAGAAAGATTGCATTCATCTGTGGAATATAAAGTAACAGAATGGGAGACTAACACCCAGGAATAGTAGAGATAAGTATCAAGAGGAGTACTCCACAGCTTTGAAGCTGACCTCACACTCTAGGTGAAGAAGCAACTCTGATAGAGAAGGGATCACCAAGCAAAGGGTGCTAGGCGGGCCCACTAGGGATGAGAGATACAGGCTGAAAATAGACTATAGACCGAACAAGATGCCTATGTAATACCTCTGTATCAAACCAAAACACCCAAAAAGAGAGAGTGAGCAAATGGGAATGCCCTGCCACAGAGGCAGGGTGGGGTGAAGGGGACATGGTGGGGGTGGTGGGAGGGATGCTGGGACCATTGGAGGTGGAAAATGGGCACTGGTGGAGGGATGGGCACTCGATCATTGTATGACTGAAATGTAATCATGAAAACCTGTAAGTCTGTAACTTTGTCTCATGATGATTCACTAATAAAATAAAAATAAATAAATAAAGGAAACAGATATTTCTTTAACCAGTCCTCTGTTCTCAGGCACTTGGTTATTTCCAGATTCTGGTTACTGTTAACAGTGCTGCAATGAACATACAGATGCAGATGTCATTTCTACTGTGTTTTTTCACCCTCAAGATATATTCCAAGAAGTGGTATTACTGGGTCATTTGGAAGCACAATTTCTTGTTTTATGAGGAATGACAAGATTGTTTTCCAGAAAGGTTGGACCAGTCAGCATTTCCACCAATAATGAAAGAGAGTCCCATTTCTCCCCACATCCACAACAGCACTGGTTGTTCTTGTTCTTTTTGATGTGTGCCAGTCTCTGTGGTGTAAGATGATATCTCATTGTTGTTTTGATTTGCATCTCCCTGATGATTAGTGATATAGAGCATTTCTTTCATGAAACATTGGTACATTTATACAATGGAATACTATGCAGCTGTTAGGAAATATGAAGTCATGAAATTTGCTTATAAGTGCATGGACATAGAGAGTATCATGCTAAGAGAAATGAGTCAGAAAGAGATGGACAGACATAGAATGACTGCATTAATTTGGGAAATATAAAATAACATATGTAAGACTAACACCCAAGTACAGTAGAGACAAGGGCCAGGAAATAGCTCCATGGTTGGAAACCTGCCTCATGAGCTGGGATAGAGAAGGGATTACTAAGTCAATTATGGTTGGTGGGATTGTTTGGGATGGGAGATGTGTGCTGAAAGTAGATAAAGGGCCAAACATGATAACCTTTCAGTATCTGTATTGAAATCCATAATGCTTAAAAGGAGAGAGAGAGAGAAAGAGAGAGAGAGAGAGGAAGAGGGAAGTTGTCATAAAGGCAGAGGGAAGGGTGGGATGGGGAGGGGACAATACTGGGGACATTGCTGTTAGAAAATGTACCTTGGTGAAAGGATGAGTGTTCGATCATTGTGTGACTGAAACTCAATCATGAAATCTTTGTAACTATCTCACAGTGATTCGATAAAAATAAAATAAGATAAAAATAAAATTAAAATAAAGGAAACAGATGACCAAAATGCAAGATATCCCACGGACTGAGAGAAAATAATTGCCTATAACTTATAGGATAAAGAGATAATATACAGGATATATGAAACAGTGACAGAAATTTAAAAGAAAAAAATCCAATCCCGGAAAAATATGGGAAGAAGAATTGAACAGAAACTTCCTCAAAGAAGACATACAAATGGCCAAAAGGCATAAGAAAAAAGTGCTCTTTGTCACTAATCATCAGGGTAATGTAATGCAAGATAATGAGATATAACCTCATACCAGAGACTGACACACATCAGAAAGAACAAAAACAATCACTGTTGTTGTGGATACAGGAAAAGGGGGAATATATGCTATTCACTTATGGCAGAAATGCCAACTAGTCCAGCCTATTTGGAAAACAGTATAGACATTTCTCAAAAAACTAGGAACTGAGCTCTAATTGGACCCAACAATATACACCAAAGAGACCACAATCACAATGTAGAAAAGACATATGCTATGTTCATTGCAGCACTATTCCCAAGAATCTGAATCTGGAGAAAACACAAATGTCCAAGAAAAGATAATTGGATTAAAAAAACTTGTCATGGAGAAATACTGGCAGTTGAGTTATCTCAGGAATGCCTGTCGGCCAACTATCCAAGCTCTCTGGACACTAGGCAGGATGGGGCAGACTGAGCCCCTGCTGTGACAAAGGCCCAGTGCTCCATCCATCCACATCCAGTTCCTGCCTCTATTGCCAGAGAAATATCTCAGCTTCAGGACTAATCTCAGAGAGACCAGAGAGATACGTGCAGTCGATTGTCCATGCTCCAAAGTCTGTGAAGTGTGCAGCTGTGCAACGTTTCCAAACATCACCGAGCTGACAGTCCAGGAGAAACAAGAAAATTAGTTGGAAAAATTAAGTAGAAGTCTACTAAGTTCAATGTGGGGGGAACAATAATAGAGAAGGACCATTTCACACCTAACAGCTCAGTAAATATTCAGGTTATGACTTTAGCAACACCATTATGAAATACATGCTGTAATAAGCAATATAAAACAAATTAATTAGTTCCTCCTAACAGAGCAGACTTTGTGGGGGTGGATGGGAAACTGGGAACATTGGTGGAAGTAAGAGCACATTAGTGGTGAGACTGGTGTTGGAATATTTAATACCTGAAACAACTGTATTGTGAATAACTTTGTAACTCATGCTGCTTAAATAAGATAATAAAAAACCTGTCATACAGTTTTCTTATATACACAATGAAATATTACTCGAGTGTGAGTAAAGATAAAATCGTATAATTTTCTGCTATGTGGATGTTTTTGCAGAGTATCATACTGAGAGAAGTTAGTCAGAAGGAGAGAGACCTACACATAATGATCTCTCTAATATGCAGGATATAAAGAAATCATTAAGGAAGAATGAATGCCCAAAGTCAATAGAAACCAAGAACATGAGAACCAGATTTCAGCAGGAAGCTTGCCACTATGGGGTTAGGGGATAGGATAGGAAGGAGAAAACTATGGCCATGGTGGAGTGAAGTGTTCACTCTGGAGGGTGCTGTGCTGAAAGTTGGTAAAGTGTTAAGGATGAAACCCTATCAGTAACAGTACTGTAAGCCATAGCGCCTAAAATGTATCACTAATGTGCCTGTCATGGAGGCAGGCATGGGGGGAGGGAATCGGGGGCACTGGTGGACAATTATGAACACTGGTGAATGAACTGATATTGGAGCATTGTATACCTACAACCCAAACATGAATAACGTTGTGGTTCACAGTGAATAACTAATTTTAAAAAAGATTAAAGAGAGACACTTATTACTTCACACAGTCATTCATTGCTAAGAAGTAACTCCTGAAATTTGACAAAGACTTGATTTATATTTATTTATTTATTTATTTATTTTTATTGAGTCACCATGTGGAAGGTTACAAAGTTTTCAGGTTTAAATCTCAGTTATACAATGCTCAAATACCCATCCCTTCACCAGTGCACATATTCCACCACCAAGAATCCCAGTATAGCTCCACCCCGCACCCCCACACCCCTAACCCCCCCACGCCCCACCCCCCACCCTTAGCCCCCCCGCCTGTGTAACTAATAAATTTCACTTTACTTTCACTTTAATTGCATTCAATATTTCAACAAAACTCACTATTATTGTTTGGAGAGTCTCTCCCCTAAAGTCAGAGCTGCTGAAAAGGAAGCATTAGATAATTTGTTTTCGATTGCTGAGGATGAAGAGGTATGAGGTCGAGTGACCACACTTAGTGGCCTCTCGGTTTTGGGTTTCTGTATTTCAGTAACTAAGTCCAGAGAGATATCTGCCAGAAGTTGCATCATTGCCAACTTGTACTTCTCAGTTACATTATATTCCACATATGAGTGCAATCTTTCTGTCTGTCTCTTTCTGACTCATTTCACTCAACATGATACTTTCCATGTTGATCCATTTATATGCAAATTTCATGACTTCATGTTTTCTGACGGCTACATAGTATTGCATTCTGTAGATGTACCAGAGTTTCTTTAACCAGTCATCTGTTTGGGGGTACTCTGGCTTTTTCCAGATTCTGGCTATTGTAAACAGTGCTGCAATGAACATAGAAATGCAGATGTCATCTCTACTATACCTTTTTGCCTCTCCGGGGTATATTCCCAAGAGTGGTATTGCTGGGTCAAATGGAAGCTCAATTTCTAATTTTTTGAGAATCGTCCATATTGTTTTCCAAAAGGGCTGAACCAGTCGGCATTCCCACCAGCAGTGAAGAAGAGTCCCTTTCTCCCCGCATCCACGCCAACACCGGTTGTTGTTTTTTTTTTTGGGGGGGATGTGGGCCAGTCTCTGTGGTGTGAGATGATATCTCATGGTTGTTTTGATCTGCATTTCCCTGATGATTAGTGATGTTGAACATTTTCTCATGTGCCTCTGAGCCATTCGGATTTCTTCTTTAGGAAAGTTTCTGTTCATTTCATCACCCCATTTTTTGATCGAGTTGGCAGTTTTCTTCTTGTGGAGTTCAACCAGTCCATTGTATATCCTTGATATCAACCCTTTATCAGATGGGTACTGCGTAAATATCCTTTCCCATTCTGTAGATTGTCTTTGTATTTTGGTCACTGTTTCTCTTGAGGTGCAGAAGCTTCTTAGTTTGAGATAGTCCCATTTATTTATCTCTGTTTTCACCTGCTTGGCCAGTGGCGTGTCAGCTTTGAAGATACCTTTGGCTTCAATGTCATGGAGGGTTTTGCCGACCTTGTCTTCAATGTACCTTAGGGATTCTGGTCTGATGTTGAGGTCTTTAATCCATTTTGATCTGACTTTTGTACATGGTGATAGGTGGAGGTCTAAGCCCATTTTTTTGCATGTATCTGTCCAGTTTTGCCAGCACAATTTGTTAAACATGCTTTCCTTGCTCCACTTCGCCTTTTTTGCTCCCTTATCAAAAATTAGATGGCCATATATTTGGGGGGATGTGTCAGGGTATTCAACCCTGTTCCGTTGGTCTGCCGCTCTGCCTTTGTTCCAGTACCAAGCTGTTTTAATGACTATCGCTTTGTAGTAGAGTTGGAAGTTGGGGAGGTTGATTCCTCCCATTTTCTTTTTCCCAAGAATTTCTTTAGCTATTCGTGGGGGCTTATTGTTCCATATGAATTTCAGGAGCAATAGCGATTAGGCAAGAAAAAGATATTAAGGGCATTCAGGTAGGAAAGGAAGAAATCAAGCTCTCACTATTCTCTGATGATATGATATTATACTTAGAATACCCTAAAACCTCTACCAAGAAACTTCTAGAAACAATAGACTCATATAGAAAAAGTTGCAAGCTATAAAATCATTACCCAAAAGTCCATGGCTTTCTTATATGCAAATAGTGAGAGAGAATAAAGCAACATGATAAAAGCAATCCCATTCACAACTGTGCCTCAAAAAAATCAAATACCTCGGAATCAGCTTAACTAAGGAGGTAAAGGACTTGTATAATGAAAACTACAAAACGCTACTTCAGGAAATAAAAGAAGACACGAGGAAATGGAAAAATATCCCCTGCTCATGGATTGGAAGAATTAATATTGTCAAAATGGCAATTCTCCCCAAACATTGTACAAATTCAATGCGATCCCTATAGGGATACCCTTGTCAATCTTCAAAGAAATGGAGCAAGCGCTCCTGAAATTCATATTGAACAAGATTTGCTTTTTAAAGCGAACATTTACTCTGATTTTTCTAACATTTTCTGATTTTTAATTTTTTTAATTATTTGATTTCTTGAATTATTTTCATTGCATGAAACACAAAGGGTGCATCTGTAAAGTTTGGTGATGCACAAGATATGCCATTCTCACTGAACCATATTAAGCTGGGGCAAGTCTGAGAAAGCTTCTCAGAGGAGATGCTGTATTCAATTTCTACTGTACATAACAAATTGCCACAAGCATAGTGGGTTAAAAATCACACCCATTTTTTAGCACCTATTTTTTAGTCAAGTAAGTTCTCTGCTTAGGATAATCAAAGTTAGGACTCAAGACTTCAGCTGGGCTGAGTTCTCATCTGAATGGTTTGGGAAAATGGGCTTTCTGGATCATTCTGGTCATTGGCTGAATTCAGTTCAATGAGAATGGAGCGATAGCACAGCGGTAGGGCATTCGCCTTTCAAGCGTCTGACCCGTGTTCAATTCCTCCGCCCCTCTCGGAGAGCCTGGCAAACTACTGAGAGTATCACACCCACACGGCAGAGCCTGGCAAGCTACCCGTGGCGTATTAGATATACCAAAAACAGTAACAATAAGTCTCTC
This sequence comes from Sorex araneus, assembly GCF_027595985.1. NCBI lineage: Eukaryota > Metazoa > Chordata > Mammalia > Eulipotyphla > Soricidae > Sorex > Sorex araneus. Next base: position 77,202,762 of record NC_073313.1, on the reverse strand, counting down.
AGTGAGTGACGTTACTGGTTCCCGCTCGAACAAATCGATGAGCAACGGGATAACAGTGACAGTGACAGAGAATGCAGGTTTTAAGTCCCTGTGATCTCTTTAATGATCCCTTTAATGATTCCTTGCTATTGTTAGCCAGGGATCACATCATTTGACAATACAGGTAGCCCATGTTACTTGTTAAGATACCCCCCTACTGAAATAGTGGGTTCAGTTTTTCTGATATTTCTAATCTTAAACCCTCTTTCTGCCAGCAACTGTAGAAAAGTTTGGTTTTAAATAAAGCACTTCAGTACATCAGACCCATCCAGAATAACCTTCCCTTGATATTCTGTAGCAGAATATCAAGTAGCAGAGACATGGGATGCTATTTCTTCATATGCAGAGGTTCCACTTATATTTAATAGGCTTGCACAGCAGGAAACAGCGATCTTGAGGGTGATTTTAGGAGTTTGCCTATCACAGGTGGAAGTCAAGGCATTCCTTGATGAAGGTAAGTAGTAAATGTTACAAAGCTCTGGTGGTAAGTTCTGGGAAGTGTAATGCCCTGTTACCAGTCTCCTAAACTTTTCATCATTATCTAATAATGATTTCCCTTTTGAAGATTACTGAATACCAGAGACAATCAGCTGAGTCAAAAGTGTCTGTATCTGGACTTTGAGAGTAACACACTGACAAATTGAAGGAGTGCTTCCTCCTGTGAATGCCTAGAGAGCAGGCACTGTCTTTCTTTTCATTACATTCAACCACAAATCAATTCAGAAAAACAAAGTTTTTTTTTGCCCTCACATTTATATCACATTTCTTTCCCATAATCCACAGCAAGATGGGGAAAACATCCATCTATGTATGTTCCTTTTTTCTGTTTCACACATGACTCCTTCAGTTGCAGTCAACCTGCTATGCTGTAATTTTGTTTGACCTCAAAAATAGAGTGACTGGGAGTTTTCTTCTATTGGAGTTCAACCAGTGCATTGTATATCCTTGATATCAACCCTTTATCGGATGGGTACTGCGTAAATATCCTTTCCCATTCGGTAGATTGTCTTTGTACTTTGGTCACTGTTTCTCTTGAGGTGCACAAGCTTCTTAGTTTGAGATAGTCCCATTTATTTATCTCTGTTTTCACCTGCTTGGCCAGTGGCGTGTCAGCTTTGAAGATACCAGTGTCTTCAATGTCATGAGGCTTTTGCCGACCTTGTCTTCAATGTACCTTAGGGATTCTGGTCTGATGTTGAGGTCTTTAATCCATTTTGATCTGACTTTTGTACATGGTGATAGGTGCAGGTCTAAGCCCATTTTTTGCATATAGCTGTCCAGTTTTGCCAGCACAATTTGTTAAACATGCTTCCCTTGATCCACTTCACATTTCTTGCTCTCTTATCAAAGATTAGATGGTCATTTTTTGGGGGGATGTGTCAAAGTATTCAACCCTGTTCCATTGGTCTGCCGCTCTGCCTTTTTTCCAGTACCAAGCTGTTTTAATGACTACCGCTTTGTAGTAGAGTTGGAAGTTGGGGAGGTTGATTCCTCCCATTTTCTTTTTCCCAAGAATTTCTTTAGCTATTCGTGGGGGCTTATTGTTCCATATGAATTTCAGTAGCACCTGCTCCATTTCTTTGAAGAATGACATGGGTATCAATATAGGGATCACATTGAATTTGTACAATGCTTTGGGGAGAATTGCCCTTGATATCAAGGATATACAATGCACTGGTTGAACTCCACAAGAAGAAAACTGCCAACCTGATCAAAAAATGGGGTGATGAAATGAACAGAAATTTTCCCAAAGAAGAAATTCGAATGGCTCAGAGGCACATGAGAAAATGTTCAACATCACTAATCATCAGGGAAATGCAGATCAAAACAACCATGAGATATCATCTCACACCACAGAGACTGGCCCACATCCCCCCCCCAAAAAAAAAAAAAACAACCGGTGTTGGTGTGGATGTGGGGAGAAAGGGACTCTTCTTCAATGCTGGTGGGAATGCCGACTGGTTCAGCCCTTTTGGAAAACAATATGGACGATTCTCAAGAAATTAGAAATTGAGCTTCCATTTGACCCAGCAATACCACTCTTGGGAATATATCCCGGAGAGGCAAAAAGCTATAGTAGAGATGACATCTGCATTTCTATGTTCATTGCAGCACTGTTTACAATAGCCAGAATCTGGAAAAAACCAGAATGCCCAAAAACGGATGACTGGTTAAAGAAACTCTGATACATCTACACAATGGAATACTATGTAGCTGTCAGAAAACACGAAGTCATGAAATTTGCATATAAATGGATCAACATGGAAAGTATCATGTTGAGTGAAATGAGTCAGCAAGAAAGAGACAGACATAGAAAGATTGCACACATATGTGGAATATAATATAATTGAGAAGTGCAAGTTTGCAGTAATGCAATTTCTGGCAGATATTTCTCTGGACTTAGTTACTAAAATACTAATATACAGAAACCCAAAACCGTGACGCCACTAGGTGCGGTCACTCGACCCCATACCTCTTCATTCTCAGCAATGGAAAACAAATTGTCAAATGCTTCCTTTTCAGCAGGTCTGACTTTAGGGGGGAGACTCTCCAAACAATAATAGTCAGTTTTGTTGAAATATTGAATGCAATCAAAGTGAAAGTAAAATGAAATTTATCAGTTACACAGGCAAGGGGGGGCTAGGGGTGGTGGTGGGGGCTTGGGGTGTGGGGGACTAGGTGTGTGGGGGGACGGGGTGGAGCTATACTGCGATTCCTGGTGGTGGAATATGTGCACTAGTGAAGGGATGGGTGTTCGAGCATTGTATAACTGAGACTTAAACCTGAAAACTAAATTTCCACATGGTGACTCAATAAAAAAAAAATTAAAAAAATAGAGTGACTGGGGCTGGAGCTATAGTATACCGGGTAGGGCATTTGCCTTCCATGCGGCTGACCTGGGTTCGATTCCCATCATCCCATATGGTTCCCCAAGCACTGCCAGAAGTAATTTCTGGGTGCACGAGCCAGGAGTAACCCTTCTGCATCGCCGGGTGTGACTCAAAAACAAAAAAAATATATAGTGACTTGGATTTCATATACTGTCACTCAATTGATATGTGGCCTTGGGAAAATGACATCACTGACTTAGTTTTCTTTTCTATAAGAGGGTGTAATACAGCCACACTGCCTCAAGCTGTCTGACCCACCGAACCAAGGGCCATGGAAACACTAGTTGTTTTTTTCACTTGTGTTCAGCTCTTCTTTGTGACCACAAAAGTATTATGCACAGTGTCAATGATTATTACAGGACTTTAAGGGTAAAATGTGATGAAAGTTGCGAATCTTTTGATTTCCTTTTTTCCCCGGAGAATGAGAATGTATGTTATGTTTAGAATCTGTGTCTAAAGAGGTAGAATTGTATTGCTAGATGCCTTTTATGTCCTTGACCTCATGTAATAAAATCTGATAAAAACAAAAAAATTAAAATAGAAAAATTAAAAAAGAGGGTGTAATAGTCATACTTCAGAGTTGTGGTAAGATTAATGAATTTATAGGTAAAGCATTGAAAATAATGGCACTATTACATGTTCCTGACTCTTAAACTCTTGAGAAAAATGAGCATAATTTAAAGGTGCTAGGGAATAAGTATGTGGCTCAGTGAGAGAACATATACCTCACATGTTCTGTCTCTAGTACTACAAAAATAAGCAAATACAAATGAATCTATACAGGACATTCTGATGTGACTTTTTAGCGTTGGCGTTTTCTAAATTAATATCAAAATACCTATCTCCAGATGGACATATGAAAATATTCTTATTAATAATGGTATGTTCTTATCGCCAATGTTTCTTTGCACAGCATAGAGGCATAATAGGAATTCCATCACTGTTAATTGTAGAAGTGATGAGTTGATCTCTTTTCTTTACCTAAATTTTACACTCCTTGAAGGCAGATAATTTTTTTCTTGTTACTAATATTCCACTTGGTTTATTATTTCAAAAGTAAATATTAGCTTTATAATAACATTTGTCGAGAGATAAGCCATATTGGAACAAGGAAACATTCTGAGAATAATGGAATATAATTGAGGTTCCAAAGATAGATCCTTAGAAATATGGATAGAGGAGCAAAAGTATAAAGTGGAGCAAGGAAAGCCACTTCAACAAGAGGTGCTATGAAAAGATGTCTGTCATATGGAAAAATGCACTTTTTTCCTTTTCTTGATTTAAAAAATTTAATTTAAAAACTGTGATTTACAAAGTTATTGATAGTTGAGTTTTATACATATAATATTCAACACCAATCCCACCAGCAGAGTCAACTTCCTTCCCCCAGTTTTCCCATATTCCTTCCCCACACCAAACCCACCCCATTCCCACATGTCAATTTGAAAGATACATTATAAAGTTTCAGTGGTTGCATCTTATATATTCCATTTTCATTGTTGTTGAGTCTATGTTTTGAATATCTAGCTATACCACTCACCCATATTATCAGTTTAAATAAAGACCTATTGCTTGTTCACCCACTACTTCTCATTCTCTTCTTCCCCCTTTGACTTATTTTCCTCTCTATCCTTCTTCTCTGTAATCACTGGGATAAAGGGTGATCTATGCATCCCCCTTTACTACAATACATTTCCTCATTCGTATTCAATATACCACAGGTAAGTGAGACCATCCTGTGTTTGTCTTTCTTCTGTGGCTTACTTCACTCATCATAGCTTCCACTTCCAACCACAGTGTAGCAAATTTCATTATTTCTTGCAGTTGCATAGTATTCCATTATGTGTATATATCACATATTCATAATCCATTCATCTGTCATTGATCACCTAGATTGAGTTCATAACTGAAATAGAAAATTGATTGAATATATTTATATCATATCTTAATCTATAAATTATATGTAGTAAAACATAGGTAGAACACTTTATGAACCTGAATATAGAGTTATCTTCAATGATTCAATGTAATTTACCAAGCAAATGGAAGCAAAGGTAAACAAATGGGACTGCAACTAAGAAGCTTCTGCACAACAAAAGAAATGAGGACCGAATAAAAAGACACCTCACAGAGTGGGAGAAAATATTTGCTCACTACTCTTCCAATAAAGTGTTGATGTTCAAGATTTATAAAGCAACAATAAAAATGTACAAAACATATGATAAATGGGGGAGAACAGATTAACAGATACTTCCTCAAAAAAGACATACAGATGGCCAAAAGGTATATGGGAAAATGCTCTATATCACTTATCATCAGGGAATGCAAATAAAAATGCAAGGGAGACTATTTCACACGAGTTAGACTGGCAAACAGTATAAATAACAGCAGATCGGGAGCCAATGCCAGGACCTTGAGGCTGGTGCCAGCGATGACAGGTTGTGACACTGTAGGGACCTGCCCACCCCCCCCCCCTGCAGCCCCCTATATGAGCCCGCACTATGTTCCTTATATCATCAGACCCCTTCTATGTCAGTAGCCTGAGACAATTATGAAAACGTGTTTGGCCATGTGAGGCATGGAGTCTGGATGTTTGGGGAGCGGGACGGGGTCCCGGGCAGGCGAGGATGGAGTTTGGGAGTGGGAGGAGGCGGGAGGCAGGGAGGACGAGGAGGGCCTATCTCCCTTGAGTTCTGGGCGATGATGATAATGAGACCACTGCACTATCTGAGTTCTTGGAAAGCAGGTGATGGAGAGTTTTCTGAGAAAAAGAAAGAGAGAAAGAAAGAAAGAAAGAAAGAAAGAAAGAAAGAAAGAAAGAAAGAAAGAAAGAAAGAAAGAAAGAAAGAAAGAAAGAAAGGAAGGAAGGAAGGAAGGAAGGAAGGAAGGAAGGAAGGAAGGAAGGAAGGAAGGAAGGAAGGAAGGAAGGAAGGAAGGAAGGAAGGAAGGAAGGAAGGAAGGAGAGAGAAAGAGAGGGAGAAAGAAAGGACTAGTGTTCATTAATGTGGGGAAAAGGGGCCCTCATTCACTGCTCGTCAGGATATTGACTCTTCCAGACTTTTTAGGAAACAACATGGACACTTTTCAAAAAAAAAAAAGAAGAACTGTAATTATTCATATGATCCAGCAACTCAGCTTATTGCCATCTACCCCATGGGCCTAAAAGCTCTAGAAAAGACTTTGCATTCCTGTATTCATTGATCCACTATTCACAGTAGCCAGAATATGGAAATAACCCTAGTAGCTAAGAACACATGACTGGATAAAGAAATTTTGGTATGCATACACAATGAAATACTACTCAGCTATAAAATCAGACAACTTGCTGCTATGTGGTTGAATCTGGAGTGTATCGTACTGAATGAAGTCAGTCAGAAGTAGGATAGATATAGAATAATCTCCCTGACTTTAAATTCAAGTTTTATTATTCTGCAACTGTGTGAGTTGAAAAATGTTATGACCCTCACTTTAGTATAATTTTTTAGTCTGTAAAATAAAAATTATAATGCCTTACTAAGTTTAGATGAAATAATATATCATATAATATGCTATATATTATATATTTGGATAATATAATTATATACCAGAAACATAATTATATACTATATATCTGATATATACCAGATGATATATAATGTAATCACGTATCAGATAATGTATAGCATAATATATCAGATGGTATATCAGATAATATATATCAGATTATTCAAGATAATGTTTTTATGTGTATAGTGCTACAAAGTAGTACTAGTGTAGTAGCAACAGTAGTAGTAGTAGTTATTCTTGTTGTATAGGCAAAACTTCCCCCAAATGAATGTATCAAGGTAGATATTGTTTGTGTCTAGCATATCACACATCCCTTTCTTCCTGCTGATGCTCTAATATCCGTAATACCTTCTCGCATTCTCAGTTTCCTTGAATCCTTCAGAAGGTTATACACTTAAGCCTTTCAGCCTGAAAAAACCCTCTTATCTAGGTTGTAAGGATTAAAGGATACTGCCCTTAAAATTACCAGCCATAAATTTTATAACTGTATCTCACAATTATTCGATAAAAATAAAATGAAATTATCACCTATATCTGACACTGAAAGTACTCAAAATAATTGTTATTGTTGCTGATTTTAAGTGATTCCATCATTATAATAGTCCCATATCCATGCATTTTCAAAGGTGCTCCTTCTAACCTTCAGTTTCAAGTGTCTCATTCTCAATAAGTCAAATAAGTTATTAATCTATTTCAAAGTGACATAGTAAATTGTTTCAAGTACAGAGGTACTGAAATCACATCGGTCTGATTTCAAATCACAGTTCCATTTGTTATTACTGTATGACCTTCGACGAATCAGTTAAACTCTTTTAACCTCAATTTTCTCACCTGTAGAATGGAGAAAAGAACACTGAGTACTAAGCATGTTTAGAATAATGATTAATTATTATGTATAGCACTTGGCATAAATCCGAAAACACAGTTGTTACACAGTATATTCTACCTTTTTATGGATTTTTCTATTATTTACACAAAAATTTCTTACTGACTAGCTAACAATTAAGGTGGAGTTGCTGAGAGATGTGTCTTAGTATCAGGATATTGTCAGGTGGTTTAATTATGACTTGACTATGTATTGCTAGGGTTGAGAAGCACAGATTCATAGCAGGGATTCGCAAATTCTACTTGAGAGATTGTTTGGGGGTTCTAGCAAAGGATCATAGCTGGTTATATAAAATTTGATTAAAGAATCATCAGTATCTATTTTTATTCCTCTTTGAGTGAACAAATTCTGAAGAGATACACATGGAGAAATGAGAAAGGCATGGGATACCTGCTTAGTCAGCTAGATTAGCTGAATCAATCCTGTTGATTGATAAAGTGATAGATGTGGCAATCAGATCACTTTTCTTCCAGAAAATGTTTTCTGGGAAGGGCCAGAGAGGAAATACTTCAGTCTTTTTAGGATTAGCACTCTCTTTTCCAACTACCGAATTCTCTAGTTGAAGTGCAAAAGCCATGTAGATTGTGCATAAGTGAGTAGTTTCAATAACATGTTACTAACAAAAAATAGCATACAGACTTTAGTGCTTTACTATGTTGTAGGCTCAAACTTATATAAGATATAACTTTAAATATGATAGGTGTAGTGATATGTTGGTACGTTCATCCATGAAGCAGTAAGCTTTAAGATAGGTCTTGGAAAATGTGTAGGAGCTAGTAAGGAAAGCCACTGGGGTGTGAGTACAGGGGAGGTCAGCTAGAGGAAATACCTTCCAAAGCAAATACAAACTGACAGAAATAACTGTTAAGTGAGCATGAAAAGTTATATCTCAAAATGGTTGGTACGACTTGAGAGTATAATAGTTATCAGGGGAAATTAGTATATTAACTAAGGGAAGAGATATAAACAAATACACTGGAGCCTGACAATAAATAAATGTGTATATTAAGTTAAGGAATCTAAACTTTATCTTAAAGACTGTATGAGAAGTCTTGCTACTGGAGTCATATTTTCAAATGAGTGTTCTTACCATTGAGGGTGATGACTGATGATGATCTGTAGAGTGGTAGCAGTTTTGAAACAATTACAGTTATCACATAAAAGTGTGAAATAAAGTAATTGCTGTCGTGAGAACAGAAGGAGTCCAAGCTACACGAAGAAGCAGAATAGACAGCAAAAGTTGGATTCACTGGCCAGAGAGGGAATTGAAAGAAAGGGCTACATCAGGAATAGAGCCCGAGTTACTGGCATGTAGCTAAGGGCATTTGGTGCTATGCTCTGTGATGAAGAACACTAGAGGAGAGGTGGAGAGGTAGTGATGAAAAGATCAAAAGAAGACCAGGAGTGTTATTCTAGACATGTGGAATTTGCAAAGTAGTGGGGCACTCATGTTGATATAGCAAATAAAGTGAGGCTGTGATGAGTAATACAGATGGGAAGTCATACATTAGGGATGCTTCTTTTGAGGTCTGGATAAAGAAAAGAATGGTTAAAAGGCATCATGTTCCTGGAAAAAACACATTTAAATGATTTAAAAAGTCAGAAAGGTGTGGGCAGAGTGTCCAGGAACACAGATATAGCAAAGTCATCAGTAAAGCTCTCATCTATAAAGTAATTGCAGTGTATAAGAAACTGATATGCAGTTTGTGTGTGGATATATACGTACATATATACAAACATAAACATATATGTATTTGCATATGCACTTTAGCTGTGTCAAGAGTCAGTAAATAGTTGATAGTGAATTGGAGATGAGGAAGTAAGGGCAGGCACGTCCATTAAGATCATGTTTGTGGAGAGGAATAGTGGAAGAGACCATAGACTCATAATAATGCTCTATTTTCTTCTGTTTGATTTTGATGTGGAGAAATGGGTTGAAATGCTGATTTCAAAGAAATCTATGAAGAGAAAAATCTCTTTTATTGAATCACTGTGAGATACAGTTACAAAGCTGTCATGTATGAGTTTCAACCATACAATAATTGATCACCCATCCCTCCAGTGCACATTTTTCACCACCAATAACCCCAGTAACCCCCACATCCCAGCCCTACCCCTGTTAATATGGCAGACGATGAAGAGAAAACTCTTAAAGACAGAAATATGAGATGGAACAATTGATTCATTACCCCCAGGAAAGTCAAAGCAAGTGATAATCAGAGCACAGGAATGACTCCAGAGAGCAGTAGGATCCCAACTCCACTCAACTGGGAAGAAATAAGGAGGATTACAGATGGATAGTTGAAAGAATTGCAAAAACTGAGAGAAATCTATGCCCACAGTCTCTATTTTCTCAGATATTTAGCCTCTAGATCTATGTATACTCATCTTTTTTCCATCCTGGTCTGTAAAATCAGATTCCCTAAATGTCACTTCAGGTTCATTTTAACCGATAGGAGGCAGAAGTGACAGACAGGATAGTATGAGATAGTGAGGCCTTGGTACTTATTTCTTCAGTTCCTTCTTTACTTGGTTGTTTCAGGTGAACTGTTTCTAACAAAGGCAAAAAGTCCTGGCAGGCAAGCATATCAATGCAATTAGTTGCCCTTGGCAAATTCATATGACTGCTTGCTTTCCTTGCCTGTGAAAACTTTGGGTTCTAGCACACCAGTTTTCTAGTTTCAGAATCTCCACTATGTCTCAGTAGTTTCTTGAAACTCTCTCATATTGTAAATCCTACCTTTTAAAAATTTCTTCTACTTATTCCATTTGGCTGTAACATCTGATTTCTGCCACAACCCAAAGTTAAAAGAGAAGGCAAACTCATTTATTGAGAAAGAAGGAAGTGGTATGAACAGTAGTTTAAAGGGATTAGAAAAGATTTCAAAGCACATTCAGGGGGAATGGAGGTTGGAAAGCACAAGAGAGACATAGGATTTATGGGTAGTGTTGAGATATAATCCAGGCTGATGCCAAAAGATACCCTTATATAGAATCAGGAAACGCAGTTGATTGTCTTGATCTGATCCATGTAAGAATTTTGTGAAGGGAAAATAAGTTCAGACTATTGGCAAAGAACAGTTGCAAAGCAGACTGACTTGGAAACATGACTGGAGAAGTAAAAGAGCTAGCTGTTTGCTGATCGAGTGGGAGATGACATAGGAGATGACAGATGACATGATCACTACATTTCTCTACAAGTACACAATAAAATAGTCATTTAAACATGGGTTGTTCAAAGAGTACAATCTTCCTTATACCTCAATCACTTTGGCAGGGCTTACTCTTATATGAGACAAGCAAAGTGCCAAGGTATAAAGGACACAGACACTGTTAGGTGTCAATATTATACTTGCATAAGCTTGAAACTGTGTGTCTTAAATTTTTGTACCTTTTTCACAATAGCCTCTAGCACACAGAGTTCTGATCCTAGAGATAGCTATTCACATTCTGGCACATTCCTTTCCATCTTAATCATTAATCATTTATTTCACTAAGTTGAGGTCAAATTGCTCTTACAATTTTGAATCTAGCTTCATTTTCTTGATATTTTAATAAAATTTTATATTCTTTAGAAATTATATCTCTATTCACTTTTAGTACATACAGCAGCAAACATAGATAATACGAGGACTGTCACGAGTTAGTAGCATACTGAGATTGATTTATGAATCACAAATATTTCTTCTGTAGAAATATACTGCCAGCTTGTGGAAGTCTGTGAGGAGAACATTTGTACTCTCAAGGGTAGAGTACTTGAGAGCTAGATTTTGGAAAAAAAGCTCTGGGGCTATAATCTTGAGTGGAAAGTAATGACATCCTATATCCTAAGGACCATACACTTTATTTTCAACATCAATGAACCTATTTTCCTTCCCAATGTGAACATATTTTATCTGTGGGGAAATTATAAAGGGGCAAGGTTATTAAAAATATGCTAGTTCGAATACTTGTGATAATTGTTGACTGGCTTATTTACACTATGTAACCTTGTTTGGGGACAACTATTGTCCATCCCATAATCTTCCAAGTAAAATATATATATGTGATGTCACACTTTCAGGTGAGAGGCAGGACATCAAATGTGATTATGATCATCCTTCATATTTTGTGATAACCATGTGTATCAATGGCTATCAAAAACTTTATGTTCTGGGGTCAGAGTGATAGCACAGCGGATAGGGCGTTTGCCTTGCACGCGGCCGACCTGGGTTCGATCCCCGGCATCCCATATGGTCCCCCAAGCACCACCAGGAGTAATTCCTGAGTGAAAAGCCAGGAGTAACCCCTGTGCATTGCTGGGTGTGACCCAAAAAGAAAAAAAAACAAAAAAAACTTTATGTTCTAGTTTTCCTTTAAAAACTTTGAAAAAAATTGATGACTATTATATAAAAAGAAAAATCTTTTCCCACTCTCTGGACTCGACTAGCTTTTCAACATTTTTTTTGAATTCCTTTAGGGCCATCATCATTGCTACCATATGCAGCTCTACTACTATCTCCACTTCCCTCCACCTATAATTTTAGCAAATAAGATTCTTTCCCTTTCCCAAAATTTATCCTTACTTTTCAGTTTTTTCTGCTCAGAACCACAAGCCTGAAATAATGTGTATTCAGCTGCTGTTAATATAAATGGCAATTCAACCCTGTTGGTTGATACAGTTGTTCAATCAGTCTAGATTTCTTTTTTCGCGAAATCTAAAATACTCGAAAAAGATTGCAAATTATTCTATTTCTCCATGTGACTGTATACAGTTTTGTTTGGAGTATTTTAAAATTCTCTTTCTCGTGTCTAAAATTGATATATCTGTATTTATTAAGAAACATAGTAACAGAAGATACAATATCTAATGGAAAAATTCCCTTTGGACTCTGACCCCAGAATCGAGGAAAAACGTGAAGGGAGTGTGATGTGGTGGAGATATATGGCATTTTGGTGGTGTTGTGATAATATTCTACTTCTAAAGTACCTAAACATGTAAACTAATGTTATCTCAACAAAAACACACTAAAAATTAATGTCTTTTTTTGTGGAGTGAGGAGTAGGGCTAGTAGGGCTCAGTGATTAATCCTGGCAGACTCAGCAACCATAAGGGCAAACATCCTACCCACTGTACTATTGTTACAGCTTCATTTAATACATATTTTTGTATATTGACACCTTTTTTGGAGGTGACATGATGTAATTTATTTAGCATAATCTTTTAATTTAATAGATTTGAGATACACAGTTCCAAAGCTGTTCATGACCGGGTTTTATACAATGTTTCAACACCCATTCCTCCCTCCACCTTTATTACTAAAAATGAATAAATTCTTTTTTCTAGTATTATTGTTTGTTTTGAAATCTATTTTGTCTGTACTTAATACAGAAATTTCAAGCTTTTTAAACTTCAAGTTAAAATGGTCATAGTTTTCATGATTAAATTTTTAGTGTCTTTATTACAGAAAGTGTGTTGAGAAATGCACATTTGTATGGTTGATCCACACCCCCCCCCCACACACACACCCCATAATGATTTCCCGGCATAGTATGCACAAGGTCTTCATAGTCATCCATAGCCATCATAAAACAGAACATACATTTTTTATGTTTACATGGTTTAATTCTCTGGATCTTAGCAAGTCAGCCAATATTTCTGGAGATGACTAGAATGTTACCAAAGAAGGAAACATGCTGCTGAGCAGGAAAGGTAGCCAGTATCACTGTCAGGCTGATCCCACTCCTCAAAGATCTGCCAAGGCAGAACCTACAGCTCTCAAAACTGCCTTCCACTTAAGCCTCTTCTAGAGTCCTTAACAAACTTGGGAAAAAAAGTGTGTTCTGCATGCACTCAAATGACATAGATTTTCAGTTCGTATTATCCATGTTATTCCTTTCAAATAGGACACTGGTCATCAGTTGACAGTGACATCAGAAGTGAATGATTTGCTTATTTCAGATTTTGGAGCAAGGTCTGAAACTCCTTGAAACCAGGGCCTTCAGGAAGTAGAGTTTTACCCGTTCCTTAGCCTGCTCTGAACTCTCCAGTGAGATCATCTTAGAGCAGGTGTTTAAGTTTCTGGTTAGATTCAGTACACTTTGCCACTGATGTATAAAAAATCTTCTTGCACTTCCCAGGATTCCCAAGTCTGTACTTTGCCAACTCATAAATGACCTGCCGCTCCCCACCCAATTGCAAAAATCCTAGAACTCAGCAAGGTTCTCTCTTTGTTAACATGTAATCTCCTGTTTTCTCTACAAAAAGGTATGCACTTTAATGGATGTTTTGGATTCTGCTCCTCTGCTTGCAATTACCTTTAATAATAATGACCTTTGAATGGAAACATAATAGTTTAGCCTGGAACACTGCAGTGGGTGTTTAATTGGTCTTGCCTTTCTTAAAATCCAAGACAAAAATAAGACTGCATAAGAAGGCCCTCTCCAGCTGGGCACGTTGGAAAAAGTAAGATATACCACCAGTTCCTAAGCAGCATTATGTGCTCCTCTGCCAATTCTTAAATAGGCCCATTCTCAGCCTAGGAAATCAGGCTGTTTAGCTTCCTGACTGATTCTGTTCATGGAGGACTATTCTTTAGGCCAAATCTACTTTGGTGATGTTCTGCCAGCTCAAAAATGTTTTTCCTCCTTGAAATGCCTAGCAAATTTTTTCTTTGGCATAGATGTAGCCCCAAAAGTTTACAGGTATCAGAGAGTCTTCTTTCAAAGTTTGGGCTCTCAGAGTAGGATTGCAATACCTTTGGGAGTCCCTGAATAGCATTTGTCTTTGGCTCACTATATTTCCATGTGTGACAGATTTTCTATGAGTAACATAACCCAAATAATGTTGCTGTAGAGTGAATGTAGAAGCACATGTGAGAATCACTTGTTTTTTTATTAAACCAGACATTAAAGAGACTTGCAGACATGTAAATTAAGGCAACTTTTCACACTCAATTTTCCTTTGTTTGTGAAAATAGTTATTTTGCACAAAAAAAATTTATGATGGACTTTTTTATGATGGACTTTTAATTCTTTTTATATGAATGATAAAAAGGTTATTAGAGTTTTCTGTTTTACCAAACAAAACTTTTGGAGAGTCTCAGTAATTAAGTGCATAAAAGGACTCCGATAGATAAAGATGTATGACAGCTCTGGTTTTAGAGGGTTTAGAAAAAGTTTCAGAAAAATATGAAAGCACCTGTGTGTGGGAGTGCTGTCACCAAAGTATGGCCCTTAGCCAGGAAAAGGGCAAGGTACCACCACACAAGTAACCTCAGCACCTCAGCAATTGTCAGAATCAATGGCTATAATCTCAGTTTGAGAGTCTGATTTTGGATGATGCCTTTTTTAGCAACTGAATAGCTACGTGGCTTTGAACAAGTTGATACCCTCTGAGCCTAGTGATTTCTTCACCTGTAAAATTGGGAAGTCCAATTTCAGGGGGCTTTCATGGGAATAAGAGAAACTGACACATGTGCAAAGTTGCAGGCATAATAACACAGCAAATGGTAATAGCTCTTATCATCATCTCATGTAGCATCTTCAGAGGGTACATCAGTCATGGATATGTGCAGATACACTCATAACCACTCAGGCACTCAACTCATAGTCACCAAGAGCCCTTCCTCTGGGCTCTTCTTGTCAACCCCCCCTCCTCTTCAGACATGTGCATGTGCACCTACACACTCTAAAATTGCACAGGACAAATATTTACTGAACACGTATCATGCATCAGACAATTATTGGGAGTGAGGATAAACAGCAAGCATGACAACAGGTTCTGTCTTCCTGAGTCTTGTTGGAAAGCCGGGGGATCAGCAGGAAATTGTGACATAGCTCTGGGCCATAGGAGGAAGCTAGGCGAACATGAAGGTCAGAAAAGGGATTTTTATTCTTAGGTGTCAGTCTAAGTCTCATTCTCTTAGGAAAACCCTCTTTGCTTAATCCTCTGGACTTAGCCAGGTCTTATCAAGTCATGTATTCTTTCTCACTAGCTCAGTGCATTATTATTACATTAATAGCATTATTTGGCAAAAATTGGTCTTTCCTTCAAAACTGTAAGCTTCGTGATGGCAGAAACAGTGTGGTGTTGTTTCTTTCTTGTCTTTATTTTTTGTTGTTGCTGCTGTTGTTGATGGCGTTTTATGTCACATCCAGCAGTTCTCAGAGGTTACTTCTAGCTCTGCTAAGAAGTTACTCATGTCAGTGCAGGGGGACCATATGCAATATCAGAAATTGAACCTAGGCCTTCTGCATACTAAGCATGTGCACACACCATTGAGCAATCTCTCTGAAAAAAAAAGTGCTGTTTGCTTATCATTGCTTACTACAGTGCCTTGGCCACGTTGGAGACTAAATGAGAATGTAAATGATCATGTTTACCAATTTATAGCTTTTAAATCAGCCCACCTATATTTCTCCAAGAGAAAGCTACCTACTACTGCATTTTCTCTTCTTGCTTTGTGTCAGAAATGTTTGTTCTCCTTCTGCAAACTAGTTTCACATATGTAGAAAACACTCATCCTGTTAAATTAATGAATTATATGATACCCAATATTTTAAATTTTTTTTAAATTTAAATTTTATTGAATCACCATGTGGAGGGTTACATAGTTCTCAGGATTATGTCAGTTATACAATACTCAAGCACCCTTCCCTTCACCCATGCCCATATTCCATCACCAACCACCCCATTATACCTCCTGCCCCCTCCCGCCCCCCCAGTCCCCGCCCTTGTAAGTGATAAGTTTCACTTCGTTTACGCTTTATCTTGGTTACAGTCCATGTTTCAACATATAACTCACTATTGTTGCTAGGGTTTCCCCCCAAAAAAGAAAAGACAGTCCCACTATCAAGGAAGCATTTGATGGCTCTCCATTGCTGAGAATGTAGAGATATTAAGTCCCGCTGTTTGTTACATAACTTTTCTATTTTTTTCCCCCCTCGTCCCACGCCACCGAGATCACGCCTGTTTAGTAATCACCACGCTGCCTGACAAAGGGAAAACAAACCAAAAAAGATGGTTATTTCTCGTCATCAGCCGGCGTGGGGCTCTGGCTTAGTTGATAGTATGGTAGAATGTCTGCAAGCAGTTCCTGGAACCAAAAGTAATACGCTGGTATCGGCCCCGGCTCGAGATTCCACCAGCGTCCCGCTGTTCCAAGTACATAATAATTTATTCCCTTGTATCCCATTCCCACGCCACCAGGTTCGTGTCAGCTTAATGGACATCATACTATGGTTAATGCCATGCCGCGTTTCTTCCCGAGAAAGAAGGATATTTCTTCTCAGCCGGCGTGGGGATATGGCTTAGTTCAGTCTATAGAGATGGCTACCACTTTAGTAGCCTTCAATATTTCAGCAAAAGACTTACTATTCTTGTTAGGATTTCCCACCAAAGTCCGACCTGTTAAAAGGGAACCATTTCATATTGGTGATGATTAAATGACAACAGGTTGCGCGGCCATGGCAGCGGCCTCGCGGCTTTGAATTTCTGTATAAAGTCCAGGGAAAGTACAGCCAAAAATTACACGTCGCTACAAACTTTAACCCTATTTTGGTCCCCCCAAAGTCCAACCCATTACAAAGGAACCATTTCATATTGCCGATGATTAGATGACATTAGGCTGCCGTGGCCGCGCAGTTTTGGGTTTCTATATAAAGTCCAGGGAAAATTCTGCCTAAAATTCTATCGCTACAATCTTTTAACCTTCAACAAAAAACTTAGTACTGTTGTTTGGAGTTTCCCCACACGTTAAGCCCTGCCAAAAAGGAACATTTACACGTTGCTGACGATCAAGAGATATTAGGTCGCGCGGCTGCTATCGCAGCCCCATGGTTTTGGATTTCTATATGAAGTCCAGGAAAAATTCTTTTGGTAATTGCATCACTCGCTGGCAGCGCCTGGGCCAGAAGCTCCGAGCGTCCCCACATGGCTCTGTGCTTAAATGTCGGCCGGCACAGGGCGGATCCGGAAGTCCCGCCCATCGGCTTTCCCGGGCTTCCTGTCGAGTCTAAAAACCGGCTATTGCCTCGCTGCGTTCAAAAAGAAAGAGTTGAGAGAGAAAAGACCATACCCCGCCGGCAGTGCCTGGGCCAGAAGCTCCGAGCACACAGTTTGGAGGCATTTTGGGGGCGCCGCTCGTGTCCAAAGTGGTTCATTTGCCTCCAGGGTCGATCTCGCGCAGGGCCGGAAAAGGCACATTTTTAATTTTATTGAATCACCATGAGATAATTACAAGCTTTCATGTTTGGGTTACAATCACACAATGGTCAAACACCCATCTCTCCACCAGTGCATGTTCCCCACCACCAATATCCAATATCCCATATATATATACATGTATATACATATATATACACACACACATATATACCCCCTTTCTCACCCTCCCTATGCCTCCATGGCAGACAATACAGACAATATTCCCCATGCTCTCTCTCTACATTTGGATTTGGGCATTATGGTTTGCAATACAGATTCTGAGAGGTGATCATTTTTGGTCCATTATCTACTTTCAGCACACATCTCCCATCCCGACCAATTCCTCCTGCCATCACTTTCATTTCCTTTTTTAAAAATTTTATTGAAAAAAAAATTAAAAAAATAAAAATAAATAAATAAATATTTTATTGAATCACTGTGAGATAGTTACAAGTTTTCATGTTTGGGTTACAATCACACAATGATCAAACACCCTTCTTTCCACTAGTGCACATTCCCCATCAGCAATATCCCCGGTATACCCCCCACTTTCCCACGCTTCACTTGCCTCCATAGCAGACAATATTCCCCATACTCTCTCTCTACTTTTGGGCATTATGACTTGCAACACAGACACTAAGAGGTCATCATGTTTGTTCCATTATCTGCTTTTGACATGCATCTCCCATCCCGACTGATTTCCTCCAGTCATCGTTTTCTTAGTGATCCCTTCTCTATTTCATCTGCCTTCTCCAATCCACTCATGAGGCAGGCTTCCAGCTATGGAGCAGTCTTTCTGGCCCTTGTATCTACTGTCCTTGGGTGTCAGCCTCATGTGATGTTATTCCATATTCCACAAATGAGTGCAGTACTTCTATGTCTGTCCTTCTTTTTCTGTCTCTTTTCACTTAGCATGATACTCTCCATGTCTATCCACTTATAAGAAAATTTCATGACTTCATCTCTCCTAACAGCTGGATAGTATTCCATTGTGTAGATGTACCAAAGTTTCTTCAACCAGTCATCTGTTCTAGGGCACTAGGGCTGTTTCCAGATTTTGGCTATTGTGAACAGTGCTGCAATGAACATATAGGTACAGATGTCATTTCTACTGTGCTTTTTTGCATCCTCGGGATATGATACCCAACTTTTTAAGCCCATGTACTCCTTGACCAGCTCCTCTCTCCCCACTAAGCATGTGCTACTGTGTACTGTTAGAAATTGTTACTACATAAACATATCTTGTTGTGTTCAAGAAGGAAGACCTACTTCACAGAGTCACATACACAAGTGCACACATATGGACTCACACACATCCGCTATAATAGCTATCTGGCTTGGAACTTGGGGTAAGCAGGCTTCAGATCCTGGTTCTATCTACTAACTAACTGCATAGGAAATAACTGCCCTACCTGGGCCACAGTATCCTCATCTGTAGCATCCAAGGTTGGGCAACATGATCGTTTAGGAATCTAGGAGCTCTGTGAGTTGGCTACAGCAATGAATGTCTGATGACTGTTCTGGACTTAGTACTTGGCTTCAGAAGAAGTGAAGAAAGACATATATTGTCCAATGGACCATTAGCATCATGAAGAAGTCGGTATTGTAAACTTTAATAGGTTTATTTCTAGATGGAATTATAGGCAATTTGTGTTTTCTATACTTCTTGACACATTGGCCTTCCATTCAGTGTTATATCTCTACTCTGTTCTGCACGCTTACTAAAAGCAGCTTTCAAGTTCAGCATAATTGTATATTTTGAGATTGCTTACATATTGCAGTCTTAATATGTATCAAAAGCAATTCTCTGAGGTGCTACTGTGAATCAGGCTCTGATCCAGGGGTCAGCTGTGGAATGGTGAAAATCTGGGAACAGAGGGAACCAGTAAACATTCAGAATATGGTTATAGTGAGAATGAAAGTGCATTGGATATCTCCGGGCTGAAATAACTGGGCCACTTCTTTCAGGACAAAGAATTTACACCTGAGTCAAGTATCCAGTAGCTGATGTCCTATTGTTTATTAACACATCCACCTGGAAAAAGACATTTATCTGTGTTTCTTTGTGAAGGTGGTTCCCTTCATTCCTTAATTTTTTTCCTCTTATCTTCTTCCGTTCTTGGCAGTTTGTTCCTTTTTGCCTTCTTTTCCTTTTAGTTTTAGTCTTTGGGAGGCAAAGAACAGTCAAAGGAAATGGTTTTTTATTGCCTTTACAAACCTGCCCTTTCCCCCTTATATTATTCCCCATCCCTGAGAATCTGGAAGCCTGAAGTGAACTTGAAGTTACATATTGCCCTACTCACTTTCCATGAAGTGTTATAAATAAAAACATGCAAGTATTGCTGAGACATGCCAGCTTCGAGCATAGTGTGGATGCTCATTAAGCATAATATGGTAATAATATGTTTGACTATGTAGTAAGCCTGATTGAGTCTCATCATCATTATTTATTATTATTATTATTATTGCTTTCTTCCTAATCCAAAGCGTCAGATCTTGTGGGTTGGACCACCCTATTGTTAGGGGAAATTAATGAGAGAAATTAGTGATAGGCTACATACATTTTTCTCCACCTAGTACACTCTAATGACAATTTACCTGTCAGCATTCCTGACACTAATCTTTGCCTGTGGCTCTTTCTGATCTGACTTTCCAAATCCCCTTGTAGTTATTTAAATCTTTGAAGGTTGGCTCTTTGGGGAGATTGAGAAATTATGGTCACAGGCAATATATTATTTCTGGGATTGAGAAAAAAGCTTTTCCAGAGTTTTTTCCCACTTGCACCAGAGCTTGAACTGACCTGTGCTTCTCCCAAGTATCAGCAAATATGTGGGTGGCTACATGAGGTTGTACGCATTATAGAGTATGGAGATTGCTTGGTCACGCCTATCAAACCACAAAGGTTGTACTTAGATTATTATGATTTGCTACATTTACTTTGGGGGAATATTTGGTTTGTGATGAAGTATCGAAGATGAATACTTTCTTTTTTTTCATCATCTTTTTATTACCACATTTTTGTGTGTTAATGTTTTTTATTTATTTTATTTTTTATGAATCACTGTGAGACATATCCTTACAAAGCTGTTTATGACTAGGTTTCATTCAGACAGTGTTCTAACATGCATTGCTCAACCAGCGTACATTTCCTAGCACCAGTGTCCCCAATTTTCCTCACATCACACCCACCCCACTCTCAGCCTACCTCTATGGCAAGCACTTCTCTCTCTCTTTCTCTCTCTCTCTCTTTTCCCTCTCTCTCTCTCCTTCCCTCCCTCCCTCCCTCCTTTTGGACATTGTTATTACCACTTTAATTTTTTTTTTTATTTTATTGAATCACCGTGCAACAGAGCATTACAAAGCTGTTCATGTTTGGGTTTCAGTTATGCAATGCTCCGACACCAATCACTCCACCAGTATAATTTCCCAGCACCAATGTCCACAGTATCCCTCCCACACACCCACCCCCAAACCAACTCTATCCTCAGCCTGCCTCTATGGCAGCCACCTTTCTCTCTCTCTCTTTCTCTCTGTTTCTCTTTCTCTCTCATTTTAGGAATTATGGTTTGCAATACAGATCCCGAAATGTAATCATGCATATCCCTTTACCTACTTTCAACACATCCAGAGTGATCATTTCCAATTAATGATGTCATAATAGACCCTCCTCTATCTTAATTACCCTCCACCCTCCACACCTTTGTGGTAATTTCCAACCATTGACCAGTCCTCCTGGCCCACATTCATTTGTGGGATATAATACAAAAAATAAAATAAATTAAAAATAAAATAAATTAAATAGTATGAAACTAATATCCAAGGCCAGAGAAAATGGGCCAGAACACTTTCTTTTGAGACTCACCTCCACGTCCTACAGCTTAGGGATTAAGATATTTGATTTGCCTGCTTTCAATCCTGATTTTGTCCCCAGAACTAACAGGAAAAACCACTCTCCCAAAAGAGATTGAGAAATAGGTGGAAGCCCCTTAAAACTTATAACAATTAGCAAATGATCTAGACTTAAATTTTCATAGGCTCAAATTGTCTAACTGTAGGAACTAGAAAGAGAAGACAAAATCTCTTACCTTTAGAAAAAAGACTTTGGACAGAGAAGTTGGATTAGTTGCTTTATACTGTACTACACAAAGCTCTCTCTCGGCCACTGACCTTTCAGTGTGTCTGTTTCAAATTTCTATTCCCTCTACCCTCTTTCCCAGACTGTTCTCTACAGCTATCCAGCAGTGTTGGAGTCAGGCTTCTGTTACTTTCGCTGGACTTTCATTGAATCCAGACAAGACAGAAAATGATCCTTTGAAGGACGAAGAATGATGCCCATCTTCTGTCTTTCCTCTCCCCAATCCTGTACCATAAGCTGATTTCCCAGCTCAGAGGGGAAAAACAGCCTTGACACTGTCGTATATTGGATTTTCTGGGTCCTAAATGAGGATTCATCAGTCCAAGGAGCACAAGTGTGTGGATGAAGACAATGAAGTAGATGGTGTAATATAGAAATCATCACACAGTTTCTAACTCCTTGGGCTCACTATATACTTAGGCTGGCAATTTCTCAGTACTATAATGTCTTACTATCTTGACAATCAATGTAATCATGGATTAACATCTGTTATATCTATAACTATTTTCTATTCAATGACCTTGTCTGTGTTCCCATTTTTCCACATGGGAAAGTTTTTTTTTTTCAGTTTTTGTTTCATATGGTCTAATTTAAACATTTCATGTGGTTTCATTTTTCTCCTTTCTTAGTACATCAGTTACACATTTTTAAAAGAATTTGTAATATATACCATATTATCTTGAGAATTGATACAAACTTATAAAAGCCACACTTGTTATGTAAACCTGTGTAAACAGAAGCATGAGTCTGCTATGTGAGTTTGGGTTCAGTTCAACACAAATTCATATCCTGTATCTCCCTTTATTTAATGGGTAAGCCTGGACAGATAACTGTTTGCTTGTGAAAGGGGATTATAACCCACATCAGAGAGTTATTGTAAGGAGTAAATTGGATAATGTGAGTAATGCGTATAAAATGTTGCATGACATCGAGTAAGGGCTAAGAAAACAAAAGCGAGTATATACATTATTCAATCTTTTCAGTTAAAAATCAATCTTTAACCACAACAATGTTGAATGGAAGGAAAAGTGAAGAATATAATAATAGAATAAATATTGCCAAATCAAAAGCCATCGAGCTCTCAGGAAACAAAATATCAGGCCAGTGCCCAAAAGAGAGTTATATTGTAAGAAGGTGAAGGTACATGTGTCTGTTTGGTTTTATGCTGTTATCTCTGACATTTGGGCCCTTCCAAGGTCAGACTTTTTTTTTAAATTTTTTTATTGAACCACCATGTGGAAAGTTACAAAGCTTTCAGGCTTAAGTGTCAGTTACCCAATGCTCAAACACCCATCCCTTCACCAGTATACATATTCCACCACCAAGAAGCACAGTAAATTTCCCCCTAGCCCCCCACCCCGCCTGTGTAGCTGATAATTTTCACTTTACTTTCTCTTTACTTTGATTACATTCAATATTTCAACAAAAAACTCACTATTATTGTTTGGAGATTCCCCCCCCCACCACCACCACAAAGTCAGACCTGCTGGAAAGGAAGCATTTGATAATTTGTTTTCCATTTCTGAGAATGAATATATATGAGGTCGTGTGGGCACAATCGCGGCTGCGAGATTTTGGATTTCTGTATTTTAGTATTTTAGTAACTAAGTCTAGAGAAATTTCTGCCAGATGTTGCATCATTGCTAGCTCGTACCTCTCTGCTACAATATATTCCACATATGAGTGCAATATTTCTATGTCTGTCTCTTTCTTTCTGACTTATTTCACTCAACATGATATTTTCCATGTTGATCCACTTATATGCAAATTTCAAGACTTCATCTTTTCTAACAGCTGCATAGTATTCCATTGTGTAGATGCACTAAAATTTCTTTAACCAGTCATCTGTTTTTGGGCATTCTGTTTTTTTCCAGATTGTGGCTATTGTAAACAATGCTGCAATGAACATAGAAATGCAAATGTCATTTCTACTATACCTTTTTGCATCTCCAGGATATATTCCCAGGAGTGGTATTGCTGGGTCAAATGGAAGCTCAATTTCTAATTTTTTGAGAATCGTCCATATTGTTTTCCAAAAGGGCTGAACAAGTCGGCATTCCACCGGCAGTGAAGAAGAGTCCCTTTGTCCCCACATCCACGCCAACATCAGTCGCTTTTGTTTTTTGGATGTGAGCCAGTCTCTGTGGTGTGAGATGGTATCTCATTGTTGTTTTGATCAGCATCTCCCTGATGATTAGTGATGTCGAGCGTTTTCTCATGTGCCACTCAGCCATTCAGATTTCTTCTTTGGGAAAGTTTCTGTTCATTTCATCACCCCATTTTTTGATCATGTTGGCAATTTTCTTCTTGTGGAGTTAAACCAGTGTCTTGTATATCCTTGATATCAACCCCTTATCGGATGGGTATTGGGTAAATATTCTTTCCCATTTGGTAGGCTGTCTTTGTACTTTGGTCACTGTATCTTTTGAGGTGCAGAAGCTTCTTAGTTTAAGGTAGTCCCATTTATTTATCTTTTTTTTCACTTGCTTGGCCAGTGGTGTGTCAGCTTTGAAGATACCCTTGGCTACAATGTCATGGAGGGTTTTGCCACCAAGGTCAGTCTAATGTTTCAAGGTACTGAGATGCTGGCCCACACTGACAATTATGTCACTTGACCCCATTAAATGTAATTACTTTTGAAACTGGAAGTCTAATGTACTGAAAATTCATGCAAATGAAAGTAATTTTCAGGATATGTGAATTATTATTCATTCATCCTAGGGAAAACTTGTGTTAAATGACAATTGATTTTAAAATGGCTAACGTAGAATATTCAACATTACTTGATTTAGTGTTAACATCACATGTAAATGAATACATGTTACTTTTGTTAATGTCCTCTTGAGATCACCATGTATAACACAGAAAGTGAAATAAGAAGGGTTCTTCTAAAAACAATCAGTGCTGGAGTGGATTTGGGGAAAAGGAAACGCTTTTTCACTGTTTGTGGGAATGCTGACTGGTCCAGCCTTTCTGGAAAACAATATGGACAGTCCTTCAAAAACTTGAAATTGAGCTTCCATATGAGCCTGCAATACCACTTCTGGGAATATATCCTGAAGATGCAAAAAGTACAGTAGAAATAATATCTGTAACTATATATTCATTGCAGCACTGTTCACAATAGCCAAAATCTGGAAACAACCCGAGTGCCCTAGAGCAGATGACTGGTTAAAGAAACTTTGGTATATCTACACCATAGAATACTTTGCAGCTATTAGGAGAGATGAAATCATGAAATTTGCTTATAAGTGGATAGACTTGGAGAGTATTATGATAAGTGAAATGAGTCAGAAAGAGAGGGACAGACATAGAAGGACTGCACTCATTTGTGGAGTATAGAATAACATTGCATGAGGCTGACACCCAAGGACAGTAGATACAAGGGCCAGGAGGATTGCCCCATAGCTGGAAGTCTGCTTCATGAGTAGAGGGGAGAAGGCAGATGGAATAGAGAAGGGAACACTAAGAAAATGATGGCTGGAGGAATCAGTCGGAATGGAAGATGTGTGCCCAAAGTATATAACAGACCAAACAAGATGACCTCTCAGTGTCTGTGTTGCAAGCCATAATGCCCAAAAGTAGAGAGAGAGTATGAGGAATATTGTCTGCCATGGAGTCAGAGGGAGGGTGGGAAACGGGGGTGGGGGTATACTAGAGATATTGGTGGTAGGGAATGTACACTGGTGGAGAGATGGGTGTTTGATCATTGTGTGATTGTAACCCAAACATGAAAGCTTGTAACTATCTCTCATGATTCGATGAAATTTTAAAAATATAATTTAAAAAGAAGGGTTCTTCTAACACGGTTCATTACCATCCCAGAAAGCTTTGAATTATTATAGTATCAAAGTCCTAAAGAAAAATGACTTTATCATGTTAAAACTAGAATTGTGCTGTGATTCTTGACTAAAACAGTGTTTTTCATTTATGTTCTCTGTGTTTTCTGACACACACTTTCATTTCCTATATCTGCACCCATATGCAAATAGAATTCCTTCTGTACAAAATGAGGTTTTGTGGCTAAGAGGGCCCCTGAGGTCTCCTCTATGCTGGCACTCATAAGATACAATTAGCAGGAGTTACCCAGGGCTATAGTTTGCTTAGCCTTCAGGGACAAAAGAGATAAGGCAGGAAGATTAAGTATGAGTATGAAACTGGGAAGCTAAAAGGTGTCCTTGAAAGAAAAAGAAAAGCAAATCTAAAGAATAAGAGTTAAACATTGGCAGGCTTTGGTTACACCAGATCCAGTGTTTGAAATTTCACTGCAGTTATATTGGAGGATATCACTGTATCACTGTCATCCCGTTGTTCATCGATTTGCTTGAGCGGGCACCAGTAACGTCTCCATTGTGAGACTTATTGTTAATGTTTTTGGCATATCAAATACACCATGCGGAGCTTGCAGGCTCTGCTATGCGGGCGAGATACTCTTGTTAGCTTGCCTGGCTCTCTGAGAGTGGTGGAGGAATCAAACCTGGGTCAGCCACGTGCAGGGCAGATGCCCTGCCCACTGAGCTATGGCACCGGCCGTATTGGAGGGTATTGCTCTTTAATAAGAGAATCTAACCTTTCCAGGTTTTGCCAGGAGAGCACTTAATCCAAATTCATATTTAATTTGCACAACCAGAGTCCATTTTTCAAACATTCTTGACCCAAATCAAGCACTTGAAGCACATTTTCGAGAGTTTATCTTGGCTGGAGAGCTAAATCTAAGATCTTCATTAGAGTCAATGGAAAAGAAAATTGTTATTTGAATTGATATTTTTGGCAGAGTCTCTTGCCCCCACGCCTGGTTGTCTTCACCTCTCAGAAGGGGTGAGTTGAGTCTCCCTCCCTGCCCCCGAGCAGAGCCCCAGCAGCTGAAGACCTCCGGAACCCAGCCACAGCCATGCTCAAGGCCACTCTCCACATGCTTGGACGAGCCTCACACATGAAGGAACCGGCAGAGGAACCCAGGTGTGCGGGACCTGGGGCTGAGATCTCCAAGCCTACTTGGATCAGGACTAGGCCTCTTCTGTCCAGATACCCCATTTCCAGCAGCTAGGCAGTCACACCCAGATACTGTCCCTGGCACCATGTAATCCCATCAACAGCCAACATCCAGAGACTATAAAACCAAGCTGCCATCTTGACTGATTCCTCCAGCCATCATTGACTAGTTGATCTCTTCTTTTCCAGCTGCTTTCTCCCCCAGATCATGATGCAGGCTTCCAACCATGGAGCAATATTCCTGGCCCTTGTATCTACTGTCCTTGGGTGTCAGTCTCATAATATGTTATTTTATATCCCACAAATGAATGAAGTCATTCCATATCTGTCCCTCTCTTTCTGACACATTTCATTTAGCATGATACTCTCCATGACCATCCATTTATAAGCTAATTTCATGACTTCATCTTTCCTAATAGCTGCATAATATTCCATTGTGTAGATGAACCAAAATTTCTTTAGCCAACCGTCTGCTCGTGGGTATTCAGGTTGTTTCCAGCTTCTAGCTATTGCAAAGAGTTCTGCAATGAACATACAGGTACAGATGTCATTTTTACTGTGCTTTTTTGCACCTTCATGATATATATACAAAAATGGTAGAGCTTATATATGACCCCACCCAAGGGGTCATATGGAAGCTCAATTTCTACTTTTATGAGGAATGCCCAGATTGTTTTCCAGAAAGGCCGGACCAGCCAGCATTCCCACCAACAATGAAAGAGATTCAATTTCTACCCACATCTGCACCAGCACTCGTTGTGCTTGTTCTTTTTGATGTGTGTGCCTGTCTCTAGACTGTGGTGTGAGATGATATCTCATTGTTGTTTTGATTTGCATATCCCTGATGACTAGCGATGTCGAGCATTTTTTCATGTGCCTTTTGGCCATGTGTATTTCTTTTCTGAGGAAGATTCTGTTCATTTCTTCTCCCCATTTTTGATGGGCTTGGAGGTTTTTTCTTGTACAATTGTACTTGTGTCTTGTATATCCTGGATACTAATCCCTTATCAGATGAGTATTGGGTAAATATTCTTTCCCATTCTGTGGTTTCTCTGTGTTTTGGTGACTGTTTTTTTTGAGGTGCAGAAGCTTCTTAGTTTAATGTATTCCCATTTGTTTGTGTTTGTTTCTTCTTGTTTGGTCAGTGGTGTTTCATCCTTTTGGTTTTTTTCACAACATTTGATAATATTTAATATTCAAACACCAATCCCAGCACATAATGCCTTCCCACCACCACATTTGGGATGTTTCCATCCTAAGCCCCAACTCCTGTCCCAAAGCAGAACCGAAATAATTCATAATGTATTGTTTCTTATGAATAAACTGATGAAAGTGATCCAAAAAAATTTCCTCAGAGGCAAGTGTGTGAAGATTGTTGTATTTCATCCAGGGTCCATCAAGCCCTTTTTATTTTTTATTTTTTAAATTTTTATTTATTTTTATTTTTTAATTAATGAATTACTGTGAGGGTACAGATACAGATTTACATGTTCTCGTGACTGTGTTTCAGTCATACACAACTTGAGTACCCATCCCTCCACCAGTGACTGTTCTCCATTGATGACCCCATCCCTCCCACCCCAACATCCCATTCCCCCTGCCCCCCTCCTCTGTGGCATGGCATTCCCTTTTGTTTTCTCTCTCTCCTTTTGGGCGTTGTGGTAAGCAATGGAGTTATTGGGTGACCATAGTGTTCGGTCTATACTCTGCTTTGAGCACGCCTTTCCCATCCCGAGCGGTTGCTCCCACCAAATTTTACTTGGTGTTCCCTTCTCTATCTGAACTGTCTTTTCCCCCAGCTTGTGAAATGGTGTTTCATCCTTAAAGATTCTTTTATCTTCAGCGTTATGGAAAGTTCTGCCTACATTGTTCTCAATGTACCTAATGGATTCAGGTCTGATATTGAGGTCTTTAATACACTTTGATCTGACTTTTGTGTTTGGCATTGTTAGACTGAGGTCAGAGTTTCTTTTTTGTAGGTAGTTGTCCAGTTTTCCCAGCACCACTTCTTGAAGAGGCTCTTTTAGTTCCACTTCACATTTCTTGCTCCTTTAACAAAGATTAAGTGATCATATATTTGAGAGTCTGTGACAGAATATTTAACTCTGTTCCACTGGTCTGCGGGTCTGTTTCTAGTCCAATACCATGCTGTTTTACTTATTAGTGCTTTGTACTACAGTTTGAATTTGGGGAAGGTGATTCTACCCATCTTCTTTTCCCCAAGGATTGTTTTAGCTATTTATGGGGTTTTATTGTTCCATATGAATTTCAGGAGTGTTTTGCCTATTTCTTGAAGAATGTCACTGGTATTCTTATAGGGGCTGCATTAAATCTGTATAGTGCTTTGGGGAGTATTTTCATTTTGATAATGTTAATCCTCCTGATCTATGAGCAGGGGATGTTTCTCCATTTCCTAGTGCCCTCTCTTGTTCCTTGAAGTAGTGTTTTGTAATTTTCCTTGAAAGGTCCCTCACTCTCGAGTTAAGCTGATTCTGAGGTGCTTGATTTTCTGAGGCACTATTGTGAATGGGATTTTTTTTTAATTTATTTATTTTTAATTAGAGAATCACCGTGAGGGTACAGTTACAGATTTATACACTTTTGTGCTTATACTTCCCTCATACAAAGTTTGGAACCCATCCCTTCACCAGTGCCCATTCTCCACCACCCGTAAACCCAGTGTCCCTCCCACCCTCCCCAATCCCATCTCCCCCCCACCCCACCCTGCCACTGTGGCAAGGCATTCCCTTCTGTTTTCTCTCTCTAATTAGCTGTTGTGGTTTGCAATAAAGGTGTTGAGTGGCCGCTGTGCTCAGTCTCTAGCCCTCATTCAGCCCGCAACTCCCTTCCCCCACATGGCCTTCGACTACAATGTAGTTGGTGATCGCTTCTCTGAGTTGACCTTTCCCCGGAACGTGAGGCCAGCCTCGAAGCCATGGAGTCAACCTCCTGGTACTTATTTCTACAGTTCTTGAGTGTTAGTCTCCCATTCTGTTATTCTATATACCATAGATGAGTGCAATCTTTCTATGTCTGTCTCTCTCTTTCTGACTCATTTCACTCAGCATGAAACTTTTCATGCCCATCCACTTGACTACAAAATTCTTGACCTCCTTTTTTCTAACAGCTGCATAGTATTCCATTGTATAGATGTACCAAAGTTTCCTCAACCAGTCATCCGTTCTGGGGCATTCGGGTTTTTTCCAGATTCTGGCTATTGTAAACAGTGCTGCGATGAACATACATGTGCAGATGTTGTTTCGATTGTACTTTTTTGCCTCTCTGGGATATATTCCCAGCAGTGGTATTGCTGGGTCAAATGGGAATTCAATATCTAATTTTTTGAGAGTCGTCCAAATTGTTTTCCAGAAGGGCTGAACCAGTCGGCATTCCCACCAGCAGTGAAGAAGGGTGTGAATGGGATTTTTTTAAATATCTCTTTCCCATCACTTCTCGGCCTTTTGGCTAAGATCAAGTGTAGTAAAATATCTCTTTCTTCTCTTTCATTATCTGTATATAGAAAATCCATGGAATTTTCGGTGTTGATTTTGTAGCCTTCAACTTTACTGTACAAACCTACTATTTCTAGGAGCTTTTTTGTAGAGTCTCTAGGATTTTCTTAGTATCATATTGTCAGCAAATAGTGATAGCTTGACCTCTTCCTTTCCTATCGGTGTGCCCTTAATATCTTTTTTCTTGCCTAACTGCTATTACCAGAACTTCCAGTGCTATACTGAATAGGAATGGAGATATTGGGTAACCTTGTATTTTCCCCAATCTTAGAGGGAAGGCTTTTAGTTTCTCCCCATTGTGAATGATGCTTGCCATGGTGTTATGGCAGATGGTTTAGACTATATTGAGGAAAGTTCCTTCAATGCCCATTTTTCTGAGAGTTTTCATCATAAACAGGTGCTGAATCCTGTCAAAAGCTTTCTCTGCATCTATTGGTGTAATCATATGGTTTTTATCTAAAAGGATCCGTGGCTCCAAAGTAGCTGATAGCAGCTTCTATTGCTGAAGAAACGTTAACTATTCTGTTTCCTGTCTGTTCGGCATGCATTTTATTATGACAGAATGAGTACTATAGAAGTTATTTCTTCAGTTCTGAAGGTTCTGTTATTTCTGATAGTTTCTCCTTTCTTGTCCCTCTTCTGGTTGAGGTCTTGATAAGTCAAGTCAGAAAGCTTTGCTACTTCGGAGTCTTGTTTAAATGCTCTTGACTCCAGGCCTAGACCCTCTCTCTCCTGCCAATCTCCCACTATACTAGATTGCTTAGGTTGTAAACCACGATGCACTCTGACAATTGACAAGTGCACTCCAAACAATTGGGAGATCTGTCTTGGATGTCAAGATTCTTTGTTACCCACACTCAATAAAGACAAAAGCTTCCTCCTTTCCATCTTATCACTGCATTGGAAGCAGTGAAGTTGATTTCCTATTTCTGTCAGAGGGCCCGTTGGCCCCAAATCACGGTCTGCACAAAGAAAATGAATAAAGTCTTCCTTTTTTTCTAGTTATCTACCTCTGTGTATCATGACTGCTCCCCTGAACCACTGTCTTATTCCTGCTACTGCCAATCTGTTGCATTGAGAACAAAGTAGGAAGTGGTAGAGGACTATCTTAGAGAGGATAAGTGAAATGTAATGATAATTCTGAAAAAACTACTACAAGTAATAGCTACCATTTATAGAGTACTTATTTTATTCCAGGTTCGATTTTGGGCACCTTATCTACATTGTCTCCTTGAACCTCCACAACAACCCTGTGAGGTGTGCACTGCGTTTTTTTTTTTCAGTCAGGACAGTGGAAGTTGATAGCTAACAAGTACAAAAGCTGAAATTCAAACCTAATCTTCAAAATGGGGCTTATTTTCTCTCCATGCCCTCTTATCGCCCTCTCCATGAAGCCAAAGTATGATTGTGATTTCTGAGGTAAAATGGTCGCTACTCTTTAATTGGCAAAAATCAGTATCAAATGTGCCTCTGCTAATGAATTTGCTGCCATCACCCTCCACATTCCCAGCTGAGGCTGAATTCTTATCTGGGGTTACTCTGTTCATTTCCATTTAAATTCTTTTCTGGAGTCACTATTGATAGTCACAAAGGTTTCCTGAACTACAAGATATCTAGTGGGTGACTCATCCAAACACAATTACTATAGCGTCCTATGTGCCCATCATAATTAGCTATTCATTTTAAACCTTCAAAATGCCTGTTTCAGTGGTTAATAGCAATAGACAAATAAATTAAGGCATATATGCTAGTGTGTATCTGTGGTCATTACCTCCTTATTATGTGCATCAGCTCTATTGTCCACCTCAGAGCTATAATCGCAGACAAGCTTTGCCTTCTCCCCAGCACACTCCAGCAGCCGCCTTCTCCTGCTGTTCAGCCAGTATGTGCTTAGTGAATGCAAATTGATATTAATATCAATCAGTCCCAGCCAAATCAGCCTTTCTTAAGTAGGAAAATAATCTGCATAAAATCAAATGAGAAATACGTGAAAGTAGTATGAAAATTATAAAGCGCTATACAAATCAAGGTATTTTTGTAATAAAATAAAAATGTATTATAAAGCCAACTATGAATTTTAATGGTCTGCTATATTACAATAGCTGTGCCATTAGCAAATGCTCAATAAATATTTGTTCAATTGTATTGTTGAATTGAGATAATCAAGAGCTGACTGCACATGAAAACAAAGAATTCCATGAAAAGATTTAGCAAATACACTAGGTTATAGAGCATGAGATGAATGACATTTAAAATAAGAGGGATGACAATACAAAAGAACATAATTTATGTTTTTATTCGAGGAAAGAATACTCCTTAAAATCTTATCCTTTTCAAGACCAGGACAATATTACAGCTTACCTTTTTGTAATAATCTTTTGTGAGATACGAGATCTTCAGTGGATTTAAACTGATGCAAACTGTGTAATATTAATTAAACAATATTTTTACTATTCAAGATGAAAAAATGTCAGTTCCTGTCAAAATACTTCAGTGGCAGAAGTCAGGTTTTTAATGAAGCTTTTTAATGTCTCATTAGTTTTTTTCATCTTCCATTACTTACTAGTTTACTTAGTACTTTTAGAATATACTTAAGGAGAATTTTGGTTTCTTTCAAGACATACTATAGCAATGTTAACCTTTAATTAAACACATTAAACTGCTTTCATTAATAGTATCCATGAGAAATAATGTATAGTTATTTTAGTGGTTGAGACACACATTTCCGTCTTATGGTGCGTTTGCCCACCATGCAGAAAAAAAGCAAAAGATGCTTGGATAATTAATTGTAAGTTATCAGTGAGTCAACAGACCCTTGTGCTGGAAAAGTTAAATACATTGGTTTCTGGCTGAGTCTTGAGAATTTGACTTAATATATAAATTCTGGAATTTTTGTATATATTATCACTAAAGGGCTGTAAATAAAAACTGCTAATATTTGAGACATTTAAGTTAGGCTTAAAGAAGCAAGGTAGGCAGCCTGGTGGAAAGTGGTAACAGCAGAAATAATGAAACTTGCAAAGCCCTTCCTGTGGTATTTGTTAAGCAAATAAAACAGTAGCTTAAAAAATTGTGAACAGAAGAAATTCCAAGTATAATTTCATGAACTAGTAGAAATACATTTTAAGATCATTTTTAAAGAAGAATTTGGGGAAACCATGATAGGTAAGTTAGTATTTATATAACTTTTTAAAAATTAAGAATGTGTTTCTGGGCTGAGAAGATGCCTACTGTACATGTATTGCATGTGTGAGTCCTGGATTTGATCCCAGGCACCACATGGTCCCAAGAATACTGTCAAGAGTGGGTCCTGAGCAACACTAAGTATGGAACCCTTCAAAAAAGAATGCATTTAACACACTTTTAACAACAAAATACAAATTTATCCCCCAAAATTTAAGCCTGAGCTAAGATAAGGTTCTTTTTCTTTCCCAGGACAGTTAAATTATCGGGTGAATTTATCAGTATAATAAAAATAACTTAAAATATCTATGATTCCAGTATAAAACTATTTTAAAATAATGAATACAGTACCGGCAGAAGAACCCAGGTGTGTGGGACCTGGGGCTAAGACTTCCAAGCCTGCTCGGATCGGGACTGGGCCTCTTCTGTCCAGATCTCCCATTTTCCAGTAGCTAGGCGGTCACACCCAGGGACTGCCCCCGGCACTGTGTAATCCCACCAATGGCCAACATCCAGAGACTTAAAATCAAGCACCAGTAAGCGACATCTTATAGCCTACTTCTCCCTCTGGGAGAACCTGGCAAGCTGCCAAGAGTTTCCTGCCCACATGGGAGAGCCTCACAAACTCCCCATGGTGCATTCGTATGCCAAAAATGGGCCAATGCCACAACTGGACAACCACATGCAAAAAAATGGGTTTAGACCTTGACCTGACACCATGCACAAAAGTCAGATCAAAATGGATTAAAGACCTCAACATTAGACCACAAACCATAAGGTACATTGAAGACAATGTCGGCGAAACCCTCCACGATATTGAAGATAAAGGTATCTTCAAAGGTGGCACGGAACTAAGCAATCTAGTAAAAACAGAGATCAACAAATGGGACTACATTAAACTAAAAAGCTTCTGCACCGCAAGAGATACATTGACCAGAATCCAAAGACTATCCACAGAATGGGAAAGGATATTTACACAATACCCATCAGATAAGGGGTTGATATCAATGGTATATAAAGCACTGGTTGAACTCTACAAGAAGAAAACATCCAACCCCATCAAAAAATGGGGCGAAGAAATGAACAGAAACTTTACCAAGGAAGAAATACGAATGGCCAAAAGGCACATGAAAAAGTGCTCTGCATCACTAATCATCAGAGAGATGCAGATCAAAACAACCATGAGATACCACCTCACACCACAGAGACTAGCACACATCCAAAAGAACAAAAGCAACCGCTGTTGGAGAGGATGTGGGGAGAAAGGGACCCTTCTTCACTGCTGGTGGGAATGCCGACTGGTTCAGCCCTTCTGGAAAACAATTTGGACGACTCTCAAAAAATTAGATATTGAATTCCCATTTGACCCAGCAATACCACTGCTGGGAATATATCCCAGAGAGGCAAAAAAGTACAATCGAAACAACATCTGCACATGTATGTTCATCGCAGCACTGTTTACAATAGCCAGAATCTGGAAAAAACCCGAATGCCCCAGAACGGATGACTGGTTGAGGAAACTTTGGTACATCTATACAATGGAATACTATGCAGCTGTTAGAAAAAAGGAGGTCAAGAATTTTGTAGTTAAGTGGATGGGCATGAAAAGTTTCATGCTGAGTGAAATGAGTCAGAAAGAGAGAGACAGACATAGAAAGATTGCACTCATCTATGGTATATAGAATAACAGAGTGGGAGACTATCACCCAAGAACTGTAGAAATAAGTACCAGGAGGTTGACTCCATGGCTTCGAGGCTGGCCTCACGTTCCGGGGAAAGGTCAACTCAGAGAAACGATCACCAACTACATTGTAGTCGAAGGCCATGTGGGGGAAGGGAGTTGCGGGCTGAATGAGGGCTAGAGACTGAGCACAGCGGCCACTGAACACCTTTATTGCAAACCACAACAGCTAATTAGAGAGAGAGAACAGAAGGGAATGCCTTGCCACAGTGGCAGGGTGGGGTGGGGGGGAGATGGGATTGGGGAGGGTGGGAGGGATGCTGGGTTTACGGGTGGTGGAGAATGGGCACTGGTGAAGGGATGGGTTCCCGAACTTTGTATGAGGGAAGTATAAGCACAAAAGTGTATAAATCTGTAACTGTACCCTCACGGGATTCTCTAATTAAAAATAAATAAAATTTAAAAAAAATGGGCCAATGCTGGGTCTCGTTCCCCTGACCCTGAAAGAGCCTCCAATGTGGCATCGTTGGGAAGGACGAGTAAAGAGAGGCTCCTAAAATCTCAGGGCTAGGACTAATGGAGACGTTACTGAGACCACTGAGACAAGAAATTCAACGATCATTGGGATGATGATGATGATGATGATGATGATGATGATGATGATGATGATGATGATGATGATGATGAAGTTTTAAAGACAAGAAAGTTATTACAGAGGTTAATATGTTTGCCATGCACACAGCTGGCCCTAGTTTGATTCCTGAGTGTGGCTCAAACACACCCCCCATTTTTTTTTAAATTTTATAAAAGCACTGTGGTTTAGAAAATTGTTCATAGTTGAGTTTTAGACATACAATATTGCAGCACAGACCCCACCACAAGTGTCAACTTTCCTCCACCAGTGTTCCCAGGTTTACTCCCGTATTCACTCCCTGTAGTCTGCCCTCTCAGCAGGCACCTTTTCAAGTTCTGTTGTTAAAGTTTAAGTCTCCTGATTTCTGTGCTGTTGACTTTGTGGTTTGGATATTTGGCTCTATCATCCTTTCACACCATCTTTGTACCTGAATCCCATGACCTGGCCTTCATTGCTTCTCATTTGTATTTTCCCCTCCTCCCCTCCACTCTTTATTTCCTAAATAATTTTTACTTATTACAGGATAAGTCAGAGCGGTAGCACAGCGGGTAGGGAGTTTGCCCTGCACCCGGCCGGCCCGGATTCGATTCCTCTGTCCCTCTCCTAGAGCCTGGCAAGCTACTGAGAGTATCCTGCCCACATGGCAGAGCCCTGGCAAGCTACCCGTGGCATATTCAGTATGCCAAAAACACTAACAACAAGTCTCACGATGAGATGTTACTGTTGCCCGCTCGAGCAAATCGATGAGCAATGTAATGACAGTGATACAGTGATATTACAGGATGTTGAAAGAATGAATGTAACTTTCCATGGTTTTATATATGTGTGTATGCATATCGTGTCTAACTATGAAATATTGGATATGTTTCAAAATACCATTTGAGTCACAATATTTATGAATTCATGTCATATATAACATTGATTTTAAAATTACTTTAATAGCAACTCCCCAAAAAAGAAAAACGTCTGAAAGTTTGCCATTTCTCCATCACAAATCTATTATCACCTGGGATGAAGATATTTTATTCTCTTTCTAATGATTGTCTATATTGCTCCAATTTCAGTAGTACTACCACATTTATAACTGCAATGAAGTGATGCTTCTATTTCCTAAAGAACGTGAAACCTGTTCTTCATTTGAGAGATATTTATATATTATATATTATATATTATATATTATATATTATATATTTAGGTACCATGGTTACAACAGTGTTAAGATTTATGGAATTGATGTATGAAGCACACTGAACATTATGAGCATCATGCATCCCCACCACCAGAGTGCTCAAAACCCTCCACTAGTGTCCCTAAGTGACCCTTGCACACCACCACCACCAAATTGCCAAGATCTTCAGATGGTCGAAAGTTACCCTTGGTCCACCTCTACGTTATCTTCGAATACAACCTTTTGGTAATCTGGGTCTTATAATACACAACCGAGTGCATGGGATTGTTAAATATTGTGTACTCACATTCAGTAGCGGGTTTATTTTATTTCAGCCTGTTTCCTTAGCCATGAAAATTCACTTTAACTTGGTGTAGTCTCATTTGTCTATTTTTGTTCTTATTAACTTGGTCAATGTGATAAAATCATTTAAAACTCTTCCAAAATTCATATATTTGAGAGTTTGATCTATGCTTTACTTAATCACTGTCACTATCATCCCATTGCTCATTGATTTGCTCAAGCAGGCACCAGAAACATCTCCATTGTGAGACTTGTTGTTACTGTTTTTGGCATATCAAATATGCCCTGGGTAGCTTGCCAGGCTTTGCCGCGGGGGGCTTTACTAAATGTATTATCTAAATTTCAGTCTAATACTGAGGCTTTTGATAAGTTTGAATTAAAATTTTGGAAACATGTGTGATACCCAACTGCCGCCATGCTCTAGGCTTTCCGGATGCTTGGGCTGAGCCTCACACATGAGTGAAGTCCCACAGAACCAGATAATACGGAACTTTGTGACCTTGGACTCTAGGGTCAATGGAACCCGGAAACAGAGATCTTCTACCTGCTTCCACCAATCTTCAGTGACCCAGAGGTCACAACCATAAAACCCACCCTGCTAGCACCAGATAAATTCCTCATCGACCAACCTCCACTACCCAACTGCCGCCATACTCCAGGCTGTGTTCCGAACACATCATAAACACTTCCTGCCCATTTTCCATCATAACTGCACCATATTTGATGAGGTTCAAATATGGTGTGAACTATTGTAACACCTATAATGGTGATTAGAGGCCACCCTAAAAGCCTCCATCTCTGTCAGAGAGCCCGGCAAGCTACCGAGAGTATCCTGCCCACACAGCGGAGCCTGGCAATCTACCCTTGGCGTATTCGATATGCCACAAACAGTAACAAAAATGAACCTCATCAGAAAGAAAGAGACAGACATAGAAAGATTGCACTCATATGTGGAATATAAAGTAGCTGAGAGGTACAAGCTTACAATGTTGCGATTTCTGGCAGATATTTCTCTGGACTTAGTTACTAAAATATGGAAATCCAAACCCGTGTGGCTGCTAGTGTGGCCTCTCGACCTCATATCTCTTCATTCTCAGCAATGGAAAACAAATTATCAAAGGCTTTCTTTCAGCAGGTCGACTTTAGAAGGGAGAAACTCCAAATCAATAATAGTGATTTTTTTTTGTTGAAATATTGAATGTAATCAAAGTAAAGTGAAAGTAAATTGAGGGGCACAGCACAGCATCTACCCCACTTCTGAGCACAAAATGGAGAGACGCACCCAAGTGCGCGGCGCGGCTGGCGGGGGATCGAGGGCGGGGAAGTACCGGTCTCCGCCCACATCGGACACTTAAAAGAGAGTGCAGCCACGTGGGCTTTCCCATTTCTCCGCGCCCGCACCCCCAGAATGACTGACGAAGAGGATGGAGCTGCTTGGGACACCGGCAGCCCACCAGCAACCTGCAGTATGTGACTTGAGAGTTTCCGCCAGGTCCCCCGTGCGGAAATCTCTCTCTCTCTCCTTCAACTTTTTTCCCTGGACTTTAGACAGAAACCCAAAACCGCGCGGCCAGCGGCCGCGCGACCTAATGTCATCTTAGTATCAGCAGTATGTAATGGTTCCTTCTTAATGGGTCGGACTTTTGTGGGTGATCCTAACAAGAATAGTAAGTATTTTGTTGAAATATTGAAGGCAATCAAAATGGTAGCCATCTCTCTAGACTGAACTAAGCTATATCCCCACGCTGGCTGAGAAGAAATATCCTTCTTTCTCGGGAAGAAATGTGGCGTGGTGTCAAACATAGTGTGATGTCCATTAAGCAAACAGACCTGGTGGCGTGGGAATGGGAAATAAGGGGAAAAATTAGGTACATGGACCAGCGGGACGCTAGTGGTATCTCGAGCCGGAGCCGATATCAGCGCAAGACCTTTGGTTCCAGAAACTGCTTCCAGACACTCTACTAGACTATCAACTAAGCCAGAGCCCCACGCCTGCTGATGACGGGAAATAACCATCCTCTTCGGTTTTTTTTCCTTTTGTCAGACAGCGTGGCGATTACTAAAC
Source organism: Sorex araneus (assembly GCF_027595985.1). Classification (NCBI taxonomy): domain Eukaryota; kingdom Metazoa; phylum Chordata; class Mammalia; order Eulipotyphla; family Soricidae; genus Sorex; species Sorex araneus. The sequence continues at coordinate 77,163,541 of NC_073313.1, read as the reverse complement.
AGGCGTGAACTCGGTGGCGCGGGGCAAGGGGGAAAAAGAAAAGTTATGTAACAAACAGCAGGACTTAATATCTCTATATGCTTAGTAATGGAGAATTATCAAATGCCTCATTGGCAATAGGACTGTCTTTTTCTTTTTGGGGGGAAACCCCAGCAACGGTAGTGAGTTGTGTGTTGAAACATGGAATGTAATCGAGATAAGCGCAAATGAAGTGAAACTTATCACGTATAAGGGTGGGGACTAGGAAGGTGGGAGGGGGCGGCAGATAGACTGGGGGGGTTGGGGATGGAAGATGGGCACTGGTGAAGGGAGGGGTGTTTGAATATTGTATAACTGACATAATCCTGAGAACTTTGTAACCCTCCACTTGGTGATTCAATTAAAAAATAAATAAATTAATTAATTAATTAATTAATTTTAAAAAAAAGAAAGTAAATTGAAAAAAAATGGACCTCATTTCCCTGACACTGGAAGAGCCCCCAATATGGCAGCGTTTAGAAGGACAAACAAGGAGAGGCTGATAAAATCTCAGGGTGGAACTAGGCAGCCAAAACGAAGGACTAAAATGACTGTTTGCACTTTTAACGCAAATACGCTGGCATCAGAAGCATCCTTCGAGGATCTGATGGTGCAAGCACAGAATATCAAGTATGACGTCATTGGATTGACCGAGATGAGGAGGCATCGAACACATCATGCAGTTTTCGACACTAGAGAAGAACTATTCCTCAGAACATGTGACAATAGAGGCATCAGTGGTCTTGGTGTCCCTGTTAATACGAACTTGGCCATGAGCACTGATATGTTCAAATACCTAGCAACCCGAATCAGACCCTTATGTTTGAATAGATGTGGCTCATTGCCAGAAGTTTCTATCTTCATCGTCTGTGTACCAACATCCATCTATGACGAAGAAGAAATTGAGAAGTTCTACATAGAGCTGGAGAAGTTCTATAAGGAAGACCACACCTTCTACAAGGACATTGTTGGTGATTTTAATGCCAAGATTGGACGCAGAAGGTCACCTAAAGAACTCCACATCGGGACCTATGGCCTAGAATGGAACAAACAGGGTGAGATACTGTCTGAGTTCATCATGTTGACCAAGGCCATCAATGGTAACTAGCAGTTCCAGAAGGCTGAATCTAAATGCTGGACATAGAAGTCTCCCAGTGGACAGTTCCACAACGATATTGACCACATCATATTCAACTGAAGGTTTTGCCTGACTGATGTCACTGTTGTCCCAAAATTCCAAACGGGATCATATCACCGTTTCCTTGGTGCGTAATTCTACTTTACGGAGAAAGGGCTGCAAAGATTCAAAAGAAAACTCTCAGAACGAGCACCAACTGGGAGCTCTTTGGCAGTATTGTGGCAATATGGGAAGATGCCGTCATTGACAACATCAACGAGGAATACGATTGACTGGTTCAGCACCTGCATGATTATGTGAGTAATGCAGAGAGAGAGAAAGCCACAAAAAGTCTGCAACTCTCTAACTCATTTGCCAATGTCGTCTGGTACGAGCCTAAAGGCAATCCCAAGCTAACATCCGAGCTCTCAAAGCTGTGCAGAGAAGCGATGACGGAAGATGAAGAGAAGCAATATGGCCGATCCAGCAGAAGCCTGGAAAAGTATTCGCTATGTCCACCTGTTCTTCACCAACTATAAGACCAAGATGACTGCCCTCTGATGTCCTGATGGATCTATCACATCGGCCAGAAGGGAAATGGAAAATGTTATCCAGACTTCTACTCGGATCTCTTCGATAGCCACCTCCACCTGTCCACATATCAAATTCCGCAGGATGGATATGTTGTTCCCAGTGTTGTCCCTTCCGTAATCCGACATGCCATTTCATCAGTAAAGAAGCATAAAGCACTAGGTCCAGAAAAGGTCAGACCCAAACACCTGAAGAATCTGCCACCAGTACTCGACAATACACTGGCTCAGCTCTTCGCATGTTACCTGTCTGAATGCAAGGTTCCATCCCAATGGAAAAGCAGCAGGACCATCCTATTGTACACATCCTATTGTGTATACATCCACAACATCAGCAATTATCTCCTGATCTGCCTATTGTCCGTCGTCTACAAGTTACTTACTCGAGTTATCCTGAATAGGATTGGCAGAACACTAGATGAAGGACAACCAAGGATTCAGCATGATTGACCATATCCACAGTGAACAAGCTTATTGAGGTTTCGAGAAAGATCAAGATGCCACTCTGTCTAACGTTCATTGATTTAAAGACGGCCTTTGTTTCTGTTGAGATTGAAGTGGTCATCTAAGCCATAGCCAAACAGGGTGTTCAAACTCAATATATCAGGATCCTTTGTGAGCTGTATTATGGATTCACCTCCAGCATCTCACAATTCTACAAAGAAGTTATCATCGACGTAAAGAGAGGGGTTCTGTCAGAGTAATACGATTTCCCCGAAACTCTTCAGTGCCACCTTTGAGGACATCATGCAATGACAGGAGTGGGAAGGAATGGGAGTGAAGAGACGATCAGCAACAACACCACCTCCGCTTTGCTTATGACATCGTTTTCATAACACCAAATATCAGCCAAGTGGCATGAATGCTGGGCGACTTCCACCATGAATTTTGTGGAAAGGTCGGACTGCAGCTGAATCTCACGAAGACTATGTTCATGAAAACGGACTAGTTCTTGATGTTCCATTTGCTCACAATGGAATGAATATCTCCGAATGCAACATTTATGTCTATCTAGGTCGAGAACTCAACATGACAAACGACCTGACACCTGAACTGCGCAGGAGGAAGAGAGCAGCATGGAACGCCTTCAAGAGCATCAAAGAAGTGGTTAAGAGGACGAAGAACCTCCAACTCCAGGCACATCTTTTGACTCCACCTTTCTTCCTGGACTACCATACGCCTCAAACATCCGGGCCCTATGAAAACAGGATGAGAACCCTACTCAAGTATCCTAAAAAGGAATCGAAAGAGATATGCTTGGAATGTTATTTTCAATCAAGTGAGAGAAGGAATCCAGAGTTCCGACCTCCGTTGATGATCAAGAATCAGGGACGCTGTCTTGTTTGCCAAGGCATCAAAAATCAGATTGGTTGGACACGTAATTTGATTTAGAGACGACCACTAGACTAAGCTGTTGCCTACTAGATTCCACAGGACATCAAAAGAACGCACGGCTGCTCTCCTATGATATGGTAAGACTTCTTCGTCAAGACACTGAATGAACAGTTTGAGGCTCTTTGTGTTCCTGGAGTGAGCAGGCACCATTGGGTTACACTAGCACATGACAGAGATGAATGGAGACGTTACTAACACCCACTCACACAAATCGACAATCAATGGGATGACAAGTGATATAAGTGATGCGTGATTAAAAAAATGTTTTTTGCATGGGAAAAGTTTTCCCATCATCATTATTTGAAAAAGGTTTCCTTGGTTGAGCAGACTTTTATGTCATTGTCCATTGTAGGATAACATTTGAGTTTGTCCTTTCAGCCTTGCAGCAGGGAACTTAGGTTTATCGGAGTTACAACCATCACAGTGCTCCCGAGTCACTCCCATTCTCTGTTTATCTGTAAACTCTTCTCTGTGCTCTCTTCCCCAACCAGTTAATGACATTGTCCCCTAATCAGATTCTGTTAACTTGTAAGATAAGTTCCTTTTAGGACATCGAACTTGTACTGCAAGGTAAGTATTGCTTTTCTCTGTCTTTTGCATAATTTACTTTAAAGTAATGTCCTTTCTGTATGGACATAGGAAGACAGTTAATATTATACTTTGAAACTTGGGAGCTGATTGACTTGGAATAATATTTACTCCTGGGTATCTGCTTTCTCAACTCACTTGCCCTTAGTTCCTACCACCCCAAAAGCAGGGTCCTGACAAGGGAATGAATTGACCCAGGGCAAGCTGTGAGCTACTCTGGCATCGAAATTGGCCAGGCCAAAGCGACACAATACTCAACTATAAGTTGAGGGCATGATCATGGACAACTGCTGTCATGATCTAAAAGTAACAACGAGATTAGGATCCTGCTGGGATTAGGAAGACTAACCTGGCCTGATGGCTGAGGTCTGGAATATATAGTGAGATGTCCTGAGGAAGAACAAAACTTTAAGTTTATATTTCTTACTGTGCTCATACAGAATAACATTGCTAGAAATATTAGAAGTAGATTTATTATAATTTTTAAGTGGATTACTAGCTGAGGAAAGAAGAAAGAGACACACCGTCGTTGGGGTCCCACCTTTGAGCAGATCTCCTAGTAATCTGGAGTAATCTCGGATGAGATTTTGTCTCTGAGTTAATATCCTGGAGGAGTGGTCTTACCTCTCTTTGTTGATTTGTTAATGTTAGACCCACCTTTGTATCACCACCCTACGTGATTGATATATAAACACAGACTGTAAGATCTGAGGGAGCTCAAGAGAGGGAAGCAGAAGGGTGATCCAGAGCCAGAAGGAGAATGAAGGGGTATCCAGAAGGAGAATGAAGTAGCATGAGGGAGGAAGAAGCAGGAGGAGAATCAGAGGAGAATGAAGATGGGAATGAAATAAACTGTAATTGATACCGACCAGCCTGGCCCTCGTTCCTTCCTTTGTCTGCCCATCACCATCGACTTCCCCGGGATAGGGAAAGCAGCCTCAGACTACTCAACGCGGGCAGCGGGAGAGATAGAGCACCACTACAATTGGAAAATACACAGTCCATATAACTGAGTGTTTATCTCCTGAATTTCAATTCTATTCGACAATTCTGGGTGTCTATATTTATTTCAATACCATACACTTTTGATTATTATAGCTGTACAGTGTAGCTTGAAGTTAGATGTGCAATATACTACATGTTTTCTTCCTCAAAATTGGTTTATTTTGGTATCCTTATTATTCCATAAAAATTTTAATTGTTTTTTCTAGTTCTTAAAAAAGTGACATATAACTTAGTCTTTGATAAAGGAGCAAGTAATATGAAGTGAATAAAGGAGAGCCTCTTTTAAAAGTGGTGCTGGGAAAACTGGACAGTTACATGTAAAATAATGAACGCTGATCTATATCTACTGCCATACACGAAAGTCAGATCAAAATGGATTAAAGACCTCAACATCAGAATTGAATCTATTAGGTACATGGAAAATGTAGGCAAAGCCCTTCATGACATTGAAGCTAAAGACTTCTTTAAAGTTGAAACACCACTGACCAAGCAAGTGGAAGCAAAGACAAACTAGTAGGGTAGGACTACATCAAGTTGAGAAGTTTCTGCACCTCAAATGAAATAGTGACCAAGATAAAGAAACAGTCTATGCAATGGGGAAAATATTTACCCAATCCACATAAAATAAGGGGTTAATATCCAAGTTATATAAGGCACTGGTTTTTATAAGGAAAATCTCCAACCCCATAAAAAAATGGGAGAAGAAATTAACAGAAACTTCCTCAAAGAAGAAATACAAATGGCCAAAATGCACATGAAAAATGCTCTACATTGCTAATCATCAGGAGATGCAAATCAAAACAACAATGAGATATCACCTTGCAGCACAAAGATTGACACACATTAAAAGAAACAAAAATAACCAGTGCTGGTGCGAATGCAGGGAGAAAGGAGCTCTCCTTCATTGTTGGTGGGAATACTGACTGATACAGAGTATTGAAAAACAATATAAGCATTCCTCAAAAAAATGAAATTCAACTTCCGTATGACCCTTCAATGTCACTTCTGGGAATAAACTCCTGGAGTGCAAAAACCTACAGCAAAAATTACATTCGCATTTGTATGTTCGTTTTAGCACTGTTCACAAGAGCCAGTTTCTTGAAACAACTGAATGCCTAGAACATAGGACTGGTTAAAGAAACCATGTTAAATAAACACAATAGAATAGTACACAACTGTCAGAAAAAAAGAATGTACAATGGAATATTATAAAGCTGCTAGAAAAATGAAGTTATAAAATTTGCTTATAAACGGATGGACATGGAGAGTATCATGTTGAATGAAATAAGTCAGAAGGATTAGGAAAGACACAGAATGACTGTACTCATTTGAGGGTTATTAGGGGAAAACATAATATGAGGCTAACACCAAAAGACAGTATAAACAAGTGCAAGGACTAATAGTCCAGGGTTGGAAGCCAGCCTCAAGGCTAGGGGAAAGGGCACTTGGGATAAAAAAGGAACAATTATGACAAGGATGGTTGGAAGGAATCACTACAATAGCCAGAATCTGGAAAAAACCCGAGTGCCCTAGAACAGATGACTGGTCAAAGAAACTTCGGTACATCTACACAATGGAATACTATGCAGCTATTAGAAAAAATGAGGTCATGAACTTTGCATATAAGTGGATCAGCATGGAAAGTATCATGCTAAGTGAAATGAGTCAGAAAGAGAGAGACAGACATAGAAAGATCGCACTCATCTGTGGAATATAAAATAACAGAGTAGGAGACTAACACCCATGAATAGCAGAAGTAAGTACCAGGAGGTTGACTCCATGGTTTGGAGGCTGGCCTCACAGTCTGGGGAGAGGGCAACTCAGATAGAGAAGGGAACACCAAGTAAAATGTGGTTGGAGGCCAAGCAGCGTAAGGGTGATGCGTGCTGAATGTAGACTGGAGACTGAACACAATGGCCACTCAACACCCCTATTGCAAACCACAACACCTAATTAGAGAGAAAGAACAAAAGGGAATACCCTGCCACAGTGGCGGGGTGGGGTGGGGGTAGATGGGATTGGGCTGGTAGGAGGGATGCTGGGTTTATTGGTGGTGGAGAATGGACACTGTTGAAGGGATGGGTTCTCGAACATTGTATGAGTGAAACACGAGCACGAAAATGTATAAATCTGTAACTGTAACCTCACAGTGATTCACTAATTAAAAATAAATAAATTTTTAAAAATAACATAGAGGAGTGTCAATTATTACAACATGGTTTGGAAATGATCAATCTTGACAAAAGCTGAGTGTTTAAAGTCTGTAAAGGCATAGACATGATAAGCTTTCAGCATCTGCATTGCAAATCATGATGCCTAAAACGAGAAAGAGAGAGAGAGAAGAGAAAGAGGCGAGGTGCCTGCCATAGAGGCAGGATGGGGTGTGAGCTTGGTTTGGGGCAGTGGGAGGGAAACTAGGGACATTGATGCTGGGAAAATACACTGGTGGAGAGATGGGTATTGGAACTTCGTATGACTGAAACCCAATAATGAATAACTTTGTAATGCTCTATCTCCCGGTGGTTCAATAAAAAAATATACAATTTGGATTGAGATTTCACAGAATCTGTACAATATTTTATATAGTACGATCATTTGACAGTGGTGATATTTTTCCTATTAACAGTTTTTGAAAATAATCCATTTTTCCATTTCAGGGGTCCTCACCTATTTTTTAGTAAAATAGATGTAAAAGTTTCAATGCGTAAGTTTTTAACATCCTTAATTAAGTTGTATCTTAAAATTTTGCTGTTTTGGACAGTTATTTTATTGTTTCTCTAGTTAAAAAGTCTTTTAAAACATTTTATCTCCAGTACTGTGATTTACAATACTACTAATGATAGGGTCTTATGCATACAATGTTACAACACCATACCCTGCACCAGAGTTCCCTCACTACCGCCACTACCACTCAGACACACTTGTTCCACCATCCCTGTCATTCTTCTATGGTAAACTCAGGTTCTGTTACTTTTGACCACTTGTTATTCTCCTACTACATTTTTATAGCTCATATATGATATAAATCATTCTATATTAGTCCCTCTACTTTTGACTGACATCATCATATTGATCCTTTCCAGATCCACCAACAGAGCTGAAAATTCCATGAGTTCACCTTTACTCATAGCCGGGTAGAGTATTCCATTGTGTGTATATAGTTTCTTTATCCAGTCTTCTGTTCTTAAACACTTGATTTGGTTCTAGATTTTGGCCATTACGAATTGTGCTGCAATAAATCTAGAAGCCCAAATGTATTTTTAGAATAAGGCATTTGGGCACTTGTGCTAGATTACAAAGAGTGGAATTACTAGATCATGTGGGAGATCAACTCCTACTTTTTATTAGTATCCATAATCTTTCCCAAAATGGTTGAACCAGTTGAAATTCCCACCTACAGTGGGTGAGGGTAACTTTTACCCCACATTCACATAAAACTGGCTATTTTGTTCTTTGTTTTCTGTACCAGGCTCATTACTGTGAGGTGATATTTTATTTTGACTTCATTTCCCTAATTTTTCCATAGAGCTATTTAGTATCTGTATGTCTTTTGTGAGGAAGTTTCTGTTCATCTCTTCTCAATTTTTGGATGAAGTTTTATTGTATTTTTCTTGTTAAATTTTATAAGCGCTTTTTTTTTATTTTGGATGTCAACCCTTTATCATATGAGTGGTGGCCAAATATTTTCTCCCAGCCCTTGATGGATTGTTTAAGTCTGATCATTGTTTCTGGGGGTGAGGGACACACCCAGAAGTTCTTACAGTATAAGTATAGCTCTGTATTAAGGGATCACTACTTGATGGTGCTTGGGTGACCATATGAATTGCAAGAGATCAAGTCCAAGTCAGCCATATGCAAAATTAGCTCCCTACCCACTGTATGATCTTTCTGGTCCCTGAGCATAGTTTTTTGTAGTGCAGAAGATTTTTTTCATGTAATCCAATTTGTTAATCTTTGTTTCCATTTACTTGACAAAAGTCACTGAACTATCAAAGATTCCTCTAGATTCAATGCTATGTAGAGTTTGGCTTATGTTTTCCCCAATATAATTTCTGGATTGAGACATGATATCTAGGTCTTGAATACATTTTGAATTTATTTTTGTGTATGGTGTGAGATAGGGGTTTTATTATTTTACATATAACTAACCAGTTTCCTCCATACCACTTATTGAAGAGGCTTTCCTAGGTGTATTTCCTACTCTAATTCCCTTTATCAAAGATCAGCTGTTTTTTTTAAATTGTATACTTACTATTTTTCATTTCTTTTTTATTGAATCACCATGAGATACACAGATAAAAAGCCATCATAATTGGGTTTCAGTCGTACAATGTTTGAACACCCATCCCTCCACTAGCATACATTTACTACCAAGAATGTCCACAGTATCTATCCTTCCTGCAACCCCCATTTCCCAGCCTGCCTCTATAGCAAGCATTTTTCTTCTTTATTTCTCTCTCTACCTTTGATTATTATAGATTACAATACAGGTATTGAGAAGCCATCACTGTTGTTACTTTACCCACTTTCAGTATGCATCTCCCATCCAGAGTGATGACTTCCAACCATCATTGTCATAGTGGTCCCTTCTATATCACAAATGCCCTCTCCCCCAGCAGTTGATGGAGACTTCCAACCGTGGACTAGTCCTCCTGGCACTCATTTGTTAGTACCTTTGGTATTATTCTCGTACTATGTTTTTTATATCCCATAATTGAGTGAAATCATTCTATGTCTGTTCCTCTCCTTCTGACTCATTTCATTTAGCATGATATTCTCCAACTCCAACATTTATAAGCAAATTTCATGATTTCATTTTTCTGGAGGCTGTGCATTTTTCCATTGTATAGATATACCATAGTTTCTTTACCTAGTTATCTGTTCTCAGCACTCAGATAGATTTCAGAAACTGACTCTTCTGAACAGTGCTGAAATGAACATAGAAGTGCAGATGTCATTTCTGCTGTGTGTTTTTGCTGTTCCAGGGTATATTCCCAGAAGTGGTATTGATGGGTCATATAGAAGCTCAGTTTCTAGTCCTCAGTTTTTGAGGACTGCCCATATTGTTTTCCAAAATGGCTGGACCAGTCGGCATTCCCACCAACAATGAATGAGAGTCCCTTTCTCCCCACATCTGCATCAGCATTAGTTGTTCTTTAACTTTTTGATATGTGCCAGTCTCTGTGTTGTAGGATGCTTTCTTATTGTTGTTTTGATTTGCATCTCCCTGATAATTAGCGATGTAGAGCATTTTTTCACTAATTTTGAAATGCCATTTGGATTTTTTTGAGGAAGTTTCTGTTAATTTCTTCTCCCCATTTTTTATAGGGTTGGGTTTTTTTATTTGTTTGTTAAATACGACTAGTACTTTTATATCTTGGATATAAACCTTATCTGATTGATAATGGGTAAATATTTTTCCCATTCGATGGTTTGTCTCCATATCTTGTTCACAGTTTCTTTTGAGGTGCATAAGAAGCTTCTGAATTTGGTGTAGTCCGATTTGTATATCTTTGCTACCATTTCCTTGGTCAGTGGTGTTTCAACTTTAAAGAAGCCCTTATCTTCAATGTCATAAAAAATTCTGTCTCTGTTTTTCTCCATGTACCTAGTGGATACATGTCTGACATTGGTGTCTTTAATCGATTTTGATCTTACTTTTGTGTCTGGCATTAGAAAGACATCTGATTTCAATTTTTTGCATATATCTGTCGAGTTTAAACAGCACCACTTGTTGAAGAAAGTTTCCTTGCTCCACTTCAAATTTTGTGCTCCTTTATTAAAAATTAAATGATCATATATTTGAGGGTCTGTGTCAAGACATTCAATTCTATTCCATTGGTCTGTGGGTTTGTTTCTATTCCAGTAACATGCTGTTTTAATCATTACTACTTTGTAGTACAGTTTGAAGTTGAGGAAGGTAATGCTTCCCATCCTTTCCCCACAAAGATTTCTTTACTTATTTGTGGGGATTTATTGTTTTGTCTGAATTTCAGCTGTGTTTTGTCTATTTCTTTAAGAAATGTCATGGGTATCCTAATGGGGACCACAACGTATTTGTATAGTGCTTTGGGGAATACTGCCATCTTGACAATATTAATCCTCCCAATCTATGAGCAGAATATGCTTCTCCATTTTCATTGTGTTCTCTTTTATTTCCTGCAGTACTGTTTTGTAGTTTTCTTTGTACAGATCCTTCATATCTTTACTTAAGCTGATTCAGAGGTACTTGGTTTTCTGAGACACAGTTGAGAAATGGATTGTCTTTTAATATCTCTTTCATTATTTGTTAATAGTAAAGACGTACTTTTGGGTATTGATTTTGTATCCTGCCACTTCCTACAAAAACATATTGCTTCTAGGAGCATTTTTTGTGGAATATTTGGGATTTTATTAGTATTCTGTCATCTGCAAACAGTGATAGTTTGGTCTCTTCCTTTCCTACCTGGATGCCCTTGATATCTTTCTCTAAACTAATTGCTATTGCAAATATGTCCAGTACTATAATGAATATAAGTGGTAAGAGTGGGCTACCTTGCCTTGTCCCTGGTATTAGAGAGAAGGTTTTTACTTTTCCCCCATTGAGAATGTTTTCTGTAGACTTGTGGCAAGTTGATTTCACTAAACTGAGGAAAGTTCCTTCAACTCCCCATCTTAAGCTTAAAACAAGAAATTTTTTTGTGTTCATTCTGGGTGTCCTCTTTATTCCTCTCCTTCTTACTCTATTTTATGTTTATATATGTGTATAAATATATTTCTGCTTCTAAGTGGGATTTCCTTGCCTTTTATAGAAGATGTTTTAGTACTCTAGAGATTGTTAAAGGCAATGAATGACTTTAACTGCTGTTTGTCTGAAGATATTTTTTATTTCAACTCTGAGAAATAACCTGGTTATTAGAGGATTCTTTGTTTGAAATTGTTTTCATTCAAGACTTTGCCAGCATGCCTGGCGGTCTTCCCTGGGGTCCCTCGGAGGGGATGGGCTCCAGCTTCTCTCCCCACCCCGAGCAGAGCTCCCGGCGGCCGAAGACCACCGGAACCTAGCTGCTGCCATGCTGGAGGCTCCACTCTACACGTTTGAACAGGCCTCATGCATGAAGGTACCGGCAGAGGAACCCAGGTGTGTGTGATCCCATCAACAGCCAACATCCAGAGACTTAAAAGCAAGCTCTCAGAAGAGAGTGATGCAGAGAGTCTCTTGCCCTCACGCCTGGCTGTCTTCCCGGGGCCCCTCAGAGGGGATGGGATCCAGCTTCCCTCCCCACTCCGAGCAGAGCTCCCAGCGGCCAAAGACCACCAGAACCTTTATCTTTAGCCTACTTCTCCCCCTAGGAGAAACTGGCAATCTTCTGAGAGTTTCCTGCCCCCACAAGACAGCCTTGCAAGCTTCCCATGGTGTATTCATATGCAAAATCCAGTAACAAGCTGGATCTCATTTCCCTGACCCTGAAGAGCCCCCAGTGCAACATCGTTAGGAAGGCCAAGTGGAAATAGACTTCTAAGATATCAGGGAAAGGAAGAAATGAGATGTTACTGAGTCCACCCGAGAAATGGGTGATTAACAGGATATTGTGATTGTGATTATTTCTGCCTATAGACTTGCATTGGAAAAATCTGAGTGACTTTTTAAAATTTGTGTTTTGTTGTTGTTGTTGTTGTTGGGGGGGAGGGCTGAAACATACTTACTAAGTGATACTCAGTGGCTATTCCTGGGCTCACCCCTGACAGTGCTCTGGGGACCATATGTGGGGCTGGGGAATAAATTTCATTCAGTCTAATGCAAGAAAATCACATTTCCTCTTGTACTGTCTTCTCAGTGCAAATGACTTTTATAGGTTTCTTGTTATGTGAGTCTTTGCTTTTCACTTGTTTTAAAGAGAATATCTCTCCCCACCAATCTCTATCTCCATTTATGGGACACATGGAACCTCACAAATTCTGCTCAAGTGTATCAGAAGCAAATCCCGAAATTCTTGGCTTACTGCACCAGCAGCTTACTAGGCCTTCACTGCAATTGCTTAGCTTTTTTTCATTCCTGCAGTGCTAATGAATATCTAGAACACCATGGCAGTTCTCAGGGGTATCCAAAATCACACCTGATGGTTTTCAGGTGTCTCTAGATTTGGCTGTGTTATATTGCTCAGACCATGTAGTACCAGGGGTTAAATTGGGGGGTTGACCACATGCACAGAGTGTACCTTATATCTGTACTCTTTCTGTGGTTCTGGTTCTTGACAATTTATTTATGTTATGCCTTAGTGTTTTGTCTGATTGGGTTTTATTTGTCTATGGAACTTTTTGAAATTCATGGATCAGGGTATATAAGACACTATTCTATGTTGTTCTTCTAGAATACTTTGATTATCCTCACAATACTCTCCTTAAAAATTCATTTCCCTTGCATTTGAGGACCCAATTCTACTTCTCACATTACTTGTTCCTTCCTACTTTCAACTTGTGGATGATTTTCAAGTCCCACACTTTGAAAATCTGCCAACTGCTCTACTGTCCACTTCCAAGTTCTAATTTATTCTTATAGCTCTAGCCTATTTAAAGTGGAGTTCCTTAATATGTCGTGAATTACAACATCATCTGTTATGAACTTCACTTTCTTGTCTTCAAATGCCTAGAACATGCTGCAAATCAAATATTGAGCCATTATCTTTAATTTATTTGGCTAAAACTGAAGACAACATAATTCCTGTGTCCTATTTTCTCCCAAATCCTGACTTAACTCTCATATTTATGTCAAAGTTGGCAGTGTTATACATACAACACATCAAGAACAATTATACTGAGGGAAGTTTGGACTCAAACACTTAAAAAATTCTATTAAGAACTTATGGTTATGAATTTTTCTTAAAAATTCATAGCAAGATAATAGTTTATAGTTCTTTCCCATGAGCTGAGTATTGTTATCATTATAGATATGAGTATCATGAGTAGTAATATACTCTAAATATAAGTCCACACCCATTTGAAACCAAAGGTTGAGTGCTATTAACAGTACAGAGTTCAAAACTGAATAGCATTTGAGGATCCAGGCAAAGAATATAAACCAGGAAAGCTGATAATATTTAAAGAAAACACAACAATACAAAGCCGACCATATTAAAGAAAAACATAACAATGAAATCTGTCCCTGTGAAGAAATAGCAAGAGGAATATGTCTGGTGATGCACTATTCTGTTCCAGGCCTGAAAAATCCAATTTTTCCAATCTTCCATCTCTAAAGAGACTAATCTATTTGGAAATTTTTCAAATTTCAAATTTAAAAAATTATTTCCTATTTTTATTGAGATAAATGTTGACACAGCTGTACACATGGGTAAAATTTCATGTTTCTTGAAAATGTCCCCATGATACAATTATAACTAATAATATTCCTCAACCACAGTCCTCAATTTTTAAATCTAGGCACACTATCAAAATTTCTGTTTTATTTCCAACATTTTATGAAAACTTTAAGCATATATAGACAAGTTTAAAACATTTACCTTGAAAAGAGAGAATGAATGATCCCTGTTAATTTTCTAGGGTTATTGTAACAGAATTTATAGCTTAATCAACATATATATTTCCTTAGAGTTCTTAATGTTGGAAATTCAAGATTACAGTGTCATCAGGATTGGTTTCTGCTCGGGCATCTCTTTGGCTTGCAGATGGTCACCTTCTCTCATGACCTTTTCTCTTTGTAGAGGTATCCCTGCTGCCTCTCTCTGTACCTGCACTTTTTTGGTTTTTTGTTTTGGCCATACCTGGCAGTGCTCAGCGCTTATACATGGCACTGTGTTCAGATAGCACTCTTGGTGTGTCTTAGGAGAACATATGTTGCGCTGCGGATTGAACTTGGGTCGGGCACGTGCAAGTTAAGCATCCTGCCCACTATACTACTTCTCCAGGACCCAAAATTACTCTTCTTATAAGGATAGTTCTTATATTGTATTACAACATAAACTAATGCTTAATTTGAACTTAATCACATACTTAACAGCCATATTTCCAAATGCAGTCACATAAGGTTCTGATAATTAAGGCTTCAACATCTGAATTTGGGAGGGACACAGTTTAGCTCATAAGTTTAGAAATTGATCATTCAAAAAAGTGGTCATTCAGTCTCCAATTACTTAAAGTTCTGACAAGGAAAAAGTAAGCTAGTAGAGAAGACTGCCAAATAAGAGAAGAAAACATAAATAACATGAATTTCCAGGGATACTTCAAAATCGACAGTTCCAGAAATGAATAGTAATAGACCATGTCAAATCTTGCTTAGATGTGAATAAATATGAGAAGTGAGGATGACCAGTGAATTTGGCAAAGACAGAGTCATCTTTGGCCACGATAATAGCCATTTCAGTCTAGTGGTAGAATTGAGAACCTGAGAAAAGAGGAAAGCAATTGAGGAAGTAAAGATAGAAACAACTTTTCTGCTGTTTTTTTCAATTTGTAGGGAGATATGGATGAGAAGCAAGAAATAAGACAAAAATAGTCTTGAATGCCTTCAGTACGTGAAAAGCATTGACATCTATTTTTTAACCCTTTAGAAAATGATTGACATTATAGGATTTTGAATACTGCTGATGATGGTTTTCCATGCACATAACTCCACCATTGTCACCAATTTACACACCTCCTCCAACGATTCCAAAGTCCCCCTTTTAAACTCAGCCCCCACACAACAACTCAGTTGTGTGGAGCAGTTCTCTGAATTTGGTGAAATATATTATTTCGCCTTGAGTAAAAGAAAAAGTATATTACCTATTGATATATGAAGACAGTTAATCCCATCAATGTGTAATCCCATCAATGGCCAATCTCCAGAGACTATAAGACCAAGCTCCCGGCAGTCATAATACCTTATATGAATAGCATATATATAGCTTATATATGACATCTAATAGCCTAGTACTCCTTCTTGGAGTACCTGGCAAGGTACCGAGAGTCCATTGCGCAATTGGGAGAGCCTGGCAATCTCCCCGTGTCATATTCATATCCACAATACACTAATAGATATATACATATCTCTCGGAGAGCCCGACAAGCTACTGAGAGTATACCGCCAGCATGGCAGAACCTGGCAAGCTACCTGTGGCATATTCGATATGCCAAAAACAGTAACAATAGGTCTCATTCCCCTGACCCTGAAAGAGCTTCCAATCGTTGGAAAGACAAGTAAGGAGGGGCTGCTAAAATATTTGGGCTGAGTGTAATAGAGAAGTTACTGGTGCCTGCTAGAGTAAATCTACAAACAATGGGATGACAGTGATAAAGTGATAAGAAGACAGAATCGGAGCATTTGGCTTGATGGAATTTGTGAGCAGATGAGAGTTCTGCTCTAATTGCTGACATATCTCTTCCCATTGCCCCTGCAGCTGCACTCTCTTTCCCTAATATCTTATGCTTTGCCCATTCAGTCTCAACTTCCTTCCTTTAGAAAAAGACTTCATTTGAAATTAGAAAACCTTGATTCAAGTCCTAACTTTTTTATTGTAAATTATGACTTCAGACAAATCACATTTCATTTCTGAAATATTTACTCATCTCTACAATTATAGAAAAAAATACTTTCTACTGTATCTCATGGTGACTTAATTAAAAAATTAAACAGAATTTATTTACATACAAATATTGCATGTGCATTCTAATGCAAAAATGAAACTGATTTTCTAATGCCTTTTTTAAAAATGACTGAAAATTTTAACTAAAATTTTTAGTGCTGAGTATAAACTATATTTACTCTTCGAGTAAACTCTTTTCTAAGAAGGTTGCATGATTTCTTTAGTCTTTCTGGAGCCCTTTTTGTCACTTTACCATTAATTTAGATCTACTATTGTTCTTTGACTGCTTTCAAGTATATTTTTGATAATTTGATCACTAGATTATATATTTCCTAAGAATAGGCATTCAGTTTTCTACACATTATTTTAGGCAGTGGGTGAGAAATGAAGGGACTACTTCACTGAGCTCCAGCTACTTACCAGAGTATTAAGACACACACTTGAATTGAATTCTTACAATTTGGAAAAGAAATATTATTTTGTAGAGGAAGAAAATGAGTGTCAGAGAGATTGAGTGGTTTCCCCAATGTCACACAGCTAATAAGTGGTATAGCAATAATTTTTATCTCCAAAACACAACATCCACCCTCTGATCTGTCTACTACATCCCACACATTCTCCTGACAGGCAATTTTGGCTGCATTTGGATTTCTTGCTGAGGTTTTAATTACTGAGGGGAAATGACATTTTGATTAGCACATGTTTTTGTAGTTATAATGTCAAACAAACAGCTTCTGCTTTTATCATAGAAATTTATGATAGTGTTGGTTTATATCCAACTTTCTGGAAATAGATCATCTTGCAACAAATAAAACTATTTTTATTCCATTGCTTTTCTTGTCTATTGTGGCAAGGAAGTCAGAAATTATGTTAAATAAATTGTTGACACTGAAAAGAACCTCAGAAAGCATTTATCCCAACATCCTTTTGAAAAATATTTTTTAAAGCACAGTGATTTACAAAGTTATTCATAGTTGAGTTTTAAACATATGATGTTCCAGTACCAATCCAACCACCAACTGTCAACTTTCCTTCAGCAATGTTCCCCGGTTCAGTCCCCTACCCATTCCCAAGTCTGTCATCTTGACAATCATATTTTTAAGTTCACTTGTTTAAGTTTAGGTCTCATGATTTCAGTGCTGTTGATTCTGTGGTTTGGATATTTAGCTTTATCATTTGTTAGCATCACCAATGTACCTGAATCTCCTTGATCCCTATTCTCTATTGCATCTCATCTGTCTCTTTTCTTCATCCCCTCCGCTACTCTATTTATTTCCTTTTCCTCCTCACTTTAAGGTCAAGGGTAACCTAAGAATCCCCCTTTTAACTTACTATGTGCTATGCATCCCCTTATTCAGTTATTTTAAACACTGGCATCCAAGTGCTATCATCCTCCATTTTTTATAGACAAGAAAATGGGGGCCTAGAGAGGGCAGTTGACTTGCTAAAGAGCACTAAGTAGAAAGTGGAAGAACCAAGTGTGGCTCTTCTCCTCAGTCTTACCTTTTTTCCTTCAGTTTACTAGGCCCCATCTTAGAATAGGGTCTTTAGTCCCTAAGGATTAAAGATCCAGTACCCTAAGGATTTTCTCCATGTATTGTATGGAGTTTAATTGACAAATCTTAAAAAACTGCCTTGCTGTATTAAAGATTGAAGAAAGCCTAGGAGTAGTGTAGGAAAACAGAGATATCCATCTTTACAGAATTTTTTAAAAGATGATTTTGTTGCTTTCCAGCCCTGCGCGAGATCGACCCCGGAGGCAACTGAACCACTTTGGACACGAACGGCGCCCCCAAAATGCCTCCAAACTGTGTGCCCGGAGCTTCTGGCCCAGGCGCTGCCAGGGCGGTATGCTCTTTTCTCTCTCAACTCTTTCTTTTTGAATGCAGCGAGGCAATAGCCAGTTTTTTAGACTATGCAGGAAGTCCGGGAAAGCCGATGGGGCGGGACTTCCGGATCCGCCCTGTGCCGGCCGACATTTAAGCACAGAGCCATGTGGGGACGCTCCTTTCCGGCCCTGCGCGAGATCGACCCCGGAGGCAACTGAAACCACTTTGGACACGAGCGGAGCCCCCAAAATGCCTCCAAACTGTGTGCCCGGAGCTTCTGGCCCAGGCGTTGCCAGCGAGTGATGCAATTACCAAAAGAATTTTCCCTGGACTTCATATAGAAATCCAAAACCTAATATATCTTGATTGTCAGCAACGTGTAAATGTTCCTTTTTGGCAGGGCTTACCGTGTGGGGAAACTCCAAACAATAGTACTGAGTTTTTTGTTGAAGGGTAAAAGATTGTAACGATAGAATTTTAAGCAGAATTTTCCCTGGTCTTTATATAGAAACCCAAAACCGCGCGGCCTCGGCAGCCTAATGTCATCTAATCATCAGCAATATGAAATGGTTCCTTTGTAATGGGTTGGACTTTGGGGGGACCATAATAGGGTTAAAGTTTGTAGCAACGTGTAATTTCTGGCTGTACTTTCCCTGGACTTTATACAGAAATTCAAAGCCGCGAGGCCGCTGCCATGGCCGCGCAACCTATTGTCATTTAATCATCACCAATATGAAATGGTTCCTTCTTAACGGGTCGGACTTTGGTGGGAAATCCTAACAAGAATAGTATGTCTTTTGCTGAAATATTGAAGGCTACCAAAGTGGTAGCCATCTCTATAGACTGAACTAAGCCATATCCCCACGCCGGCTGAGAAGAAATATCCTTCTTTCTCGGGAAGAAACGCGGCATGGCGTTAACCATAGTATGATGTCCATTAAGCTGACACGGACCTGGTGGTGTGGGAATGGGATGCAAGGGAATAAATTATTATGTACTTGGAACAGCGGGACACTGGTGGAATCTTGAGCTGGGGCCGATACCAGCGTATTACCTTTGATTCCAGAAACTGCTTGCAGACATTCTACCAGGCTATCAATTAAGCCAGAGCCCCACGTCGGCTGATGACGGGAAATAACCATCTTTTTTGGTTTGTTTTCCCTTTGTCAGGCAGCGTGGTGATTACTAAACAGGCGTGATCTCGGTGGCGCGGGACGAGGGGGGAAAAAATAGAAAAGTTATGTAACAAACAGCGGGACTTAATATCTCTACATTCTCAGCAATGGAGAGCCATCAAATGCTTCCTTGACAGTGGGACTGTCTTTTCTTTTTTGGGGGAAACCCTAGCAACAATAGTGAGTTATGTGTTGAAACATGGACTGTAACCAAGATAAAGCGTAAACGAAGTGAAACTTATCATTTACAAGGGCGGGGACTGGGGGAGCGGGAGGGGGCAGGAGGTTTGATGGGGTGGTTGGTGATGGAATATGGGCACGGGTGAAGGGAAGGGTGTTTGAGTATTGTATAACTGACATAATCCTGAGAACTATGTAACCCTCCACATGGTGATTCAATGAAATTTAAATTTAAAAAAAAGAGATGATTTTGTTACTACTAAGAAATGAAATATTTATGTATGAACTCTTTTTTTCTTTTTTGTGGTTTTTTATTATTATTTAAATTTATTTATTTTTAATTAGTGAGTCACAGTGAGGGTAAAATTACAGATTCACACCTTTTCGTGCTTGTTTTTCCCCCATGCAATGTTTGAGAGCCCATCTCTCCACCAGTGTCAATTCTCCATCACCAATGAACCCAGTATCCCTCCCACCCCCCAGTCCCATCCCCCCTACCCCAACCCGCCTCTGTTGTGGGGCATTCCAATTTGATATCTCTCTTTCCTTTTGGTTGTTGTGGTTTGCAATAGGAGCATTGAGTGGTCATCCTGTTCAGTCTCTAGTCTATTTTCAGCACACATCTTCCTTCCCTCGCAGGATCTCCAATCAAATATTACTTGGTGTTCCCTTCTCTATCTGGGATGACTTTCCCCCAGCGTGTGAGGCCAGCATCCAAGCTATAGAGCCAACCTCCTGGTATTATATACTACTATTCTGGGGTATTATTCTCCTACTCTGTTGTTTTATATTCCACAGATGAGTACAATCTTTCTATGTCTGTCCCTCTCTTTCTGGCTCATTTCACTTAGTATGAAAACAATATGGACGCTTCTCAAAAAATTAGAAATTGAGCTTCCATTTGATCCAGCAATACTACTTCTGGGAATATATCCTTGAGAAACTAAAAAGTGTAGTCGAAATGACATCTGCACTTATATGCTCATCGCAGCACTGTTTACAATAGCCAGAATCTACTCGGGAAAAACCCGAGTGCCCTAGAACAGATGACTGGTTAAAGAAACTTTGGTACATCTATACAATGGAATACTATGCAGCTGTTAGAAATGATGAAGTCATGAACTTTGCATATGAGTGGATCAACATGTATGAACTCTTTTTTTTTTTTTGCTTTTTTTTGGGTCACACCCGGTGATGCACAGGGGTTACTCCTGGCTCTGCACTCAGGAATTACCCCTGGCCGTGCTCAGGGGACCATATGGGATGCTGGGATTTGAACCCGGGTCGGCCGCGTGCAAGGCAAACGCCCTACCCGCTGTGCTATCTCTCCAGCCCCGTATGAACTCTTTTAAAGCAAACATTCATTGGCTTTAGTCTTATATAAATGGTCTTTTCTTCTCAAAACAGCAGTAAGAAATGGGCTGCTACAGGTAGATATTAGGGTTATTTTAAATTCAGTTCTCCAAGGAGTATGGGAACAACTCTGATTAACTGCCTTCCTTTCAATTTTATAAATTACTTGCAGGAAATGGCTTTCTGGAAGACTGAACCAAGGGGACAGCTAGGTGAAGAGTGGATGATGCCAAAGCATTCAGCAGCTGTTTTCAACTGTTTCTGAAGATGAGCTTCTCTCTGACTGCTTTATGCCCTTGAGTGAAGAAAGACTGACATTGGCTAAAAGAGGCTTCCTTCCTTAATTAGGACTTTCTATGCCCCTACTTGTTCTTCAGTTAGGCAATGTGTGTGTAGTAATGGGGCAGGTATAAATACTTCTATATCATTGTGAACTTGGCAAAGTACGCACTACAGCCTCTCCAATACCATAGTTGTGACATTGGAATTAATTATTTCACACATTGTAATTAAAATCACAAGGTTTCCCGTCTGGAAATGAAGACAGAATCCTTACTATCCTTCTGTCTGTTTGGACCTGCAAATGCTCTGTGTGTAGGGGAAAATATAAGAGCCAAAATAGTAACTAATCGTTGCAAGCCTTTTGTTTCATGTTTATTATAAGCATCAGAAAAAGATGGCTAGCTCCTTTAAGTCTTCTTTTACATTTCTTAAGTCTTTTTTAGAAAAGATAATTGTTGAACCTTAAAATTTGAGCCAAAATTACCAACCATTTGTGAATCAGCCAACAAGTGTAGAACAACTACTGTGTGTTATGAGGTGGTCTATCCTGGCTACTCAGGAACTGCTAGATGGAGGAGAGGAAACAAAGAAGAGAAATATGAGATCATTTGCAACTATTTGGATATTTAACTTGAAACTCAGTTCATTGGTTTTCATTTTGACTTATATCAACCTTGGACAAACCCAGAAACCAAAGTTTCTCTTTAGGTTTATCTGAAACAAGTATTCACATCCATTTCATAGAACCAGATTCTGCTTACTTTAATATTGTCCAGGATCTAAGCATTAAGGGCAGCAGGCAAAACACATTTTCTTATTTTTAATAGATACTATTTTTCAGGGCTTATAGAAAATTATTTTCAAAACTGCTCTTAGCTTTTCCCTAGTAATGGATGTTGTAACTGGTGACTAAAGCAGCAAAAGAAATAAAGTCTATTGAACCATTTTCCAAGCAAAAACGGCTATTCTGCGCCCTACTATCAACCTCCTTCCATTTGCCTGAGTATACCCATTATGTAATTGCATACTCAAAAAGGCTATTTTAAGGGCCAAAAGATTTTATTTTTTCCTTTTAATAAAAAAGCTTTGAAAGACAAAACCAGGCTGACTTTCTGCTCAACTTTTGTTTTTAGGTCTTGTTAAGGAAAGAATATTGATTAAACTGTCTGAAACATGTTTCACCTCACTGAAGAGCTGGAAACTACAGGAAGGACAAAGAAATCAGAAGACAAAGTTTGTTGTTGTAACTTTCATTAAATAGCTGTACAATCTGGGGAAAGTAGATGATCCTTTCTAGGTTTCAGTTTACTTTTCAACAGAATTGAGGAGAGTGTGCAGATAAGTTTAAGAGGAAGCTGAGTAGACTTAAAAGTTACTTAAGGGGCTGGAGCAATAGCACAGTGGGTAAAATATTTGCCTTGCACGCAGCGCCGACCGGGGTTTGATTCCCAGCATGCTATATGGTCCACTGTGCACCACCAGGGGTAATTACTGAGTGCAGAGCCAGGAGTCACTCCTGTGCATCACTGGGTATGACACAAAAAGCAAAAAAAAAAAAGTTACTTAAACTCTCGGTCTCTGTTTCTTCTAAGATATAGGTGTATATAAAAATAACTACCAGATAGCGTTTTGTGGAGATTAAAGAAATCAATACATGTATATTATTATCACAGTACCAGACACATTTTGATAAGGAAATAGCAATTTCTTAATATTGCAGGTTAATTTCTTAACATTACAGATTAAGTTAAAATATGATGGTTTCTTCTCACTTGACGTTTATGATAGCACTTCAGGGAATAAATTTTTTTATACTTTACATGAGAGGTTTTTCTTTATTTTCTATTAACTCAATAACTAGCCATGGCATGTTAAGCAATTGCTTCAAGCTGATTAGTAAATAAAGCTAACCTACAGTAATTTCTTTATTTCACAAAATTGTTCTTTTTTTTACTCTGTAATATTTTAATAAATATTCATAGAGCTTGTTATGCCATGGATGGAAAGAAATAAAGTGAGGCCTGACTTTTAAAAAGGAAATTTGCATTAGAAAATACCCACTTCCAAAAATTTTAAATTAATCACCATGAGATACACAGTTACAAAACTGTTTGTGGTCATGTTATAGTCATACGATGATCCAACACCTATACCTCCACCAGCGTACATTTATCACCACCAATGTCTCCAATTTCCCTCCTGTTACCCACATCATCAGCCTGTCTCTATGACAGGATTTTTATAGACTTGTTCTTGAAAAATAATTCTCTCTAAAATTTATAAGAAAGTAAATACTTAGCATTTTATGGCTACAGGAGAAATACCATAAAATAGAATACACTGTCACAACAGTTTCTGCTTTAGTACATAAAGGAGGAATGCCCATCAAGATTCCAAAGAATTTATAATCTTTGTAAGTATAAGATTATAGAAATTGATTTTTATTTGTGTCTATGTTTTATCAGTAGTCAATGAACAGTGTGTAGTTTGAGAGACATTCATCTTTTAAAATGTTTGGTAAAGGGGCTTGACTGAGGAAAGCTTATGAAACTCCCTAGAATAAAAATCACTGAAATCTTCAGCATAAACCCAGAATTGTTGCCTTAAAATGCTGAGCATGTGGGGTATGTGTGTGTAGTAATTGTGTAATTATTAAATTCAGCTAAATGTTTTAATGCAGACACTTAAAAATCAATGTGCATAAAATATAGCACTGTGACCATTATTTTTGGCCCAGGTAACTATGTGAAAATGACTTATGTAAGACAGAAGTCTGTGCCTTCTTTTAAATGGGGGTTTTCTGCTTTTCCTTGTCAATAAGGTTGAAGGCAAAGTAGCTATGTAAGATTGTGGAAGAAATTAGAATTAAAAGATGGGAGATCTACAGCAGCTACCAGATTTTCTTTTGTGCACCTAGGTTGATTTTATTTGATAAGTGTCTCCAAAAAATCTAGCTGTGTGATAATGGAATTTAAATCTGCTCTCCAAGAGCCTTTTTCTCATGTCACTGTCAAATGAGCACACAATGACCAGATTCAAATTAGACATAGCTGCATCTTGACATCCACCTGACCCTGGTAGCACTATTGCCTCATTACCAGTGCACTCTTGCAAAACAGACAGAAATTTTGTATGTCCAAGTATAGAGGTGTAAGGTGTACTTGTTCCTTTATATTGAATAAGCACGAAACAGTGCTAAAAGCTTTGTCATTTTATCCTATCTTCATCCTCTATTATATGTACTGAGCCAGTACAGTTCAGAAAATAATTGTCAGCCTGCTTCGAAGGTCCAATTAGTACATTAGGATAATGCTGACCTGGTTTTTAGAACCAGACTGTTTTTTTTTTGTGAAACGTCTTTGTTCATCAGTCTATGAACTTATACTCACTATGTTTAGCTTTATGAAAAGGGAGATACAAAAAGAAAGAAGACTCGTTTTGAAAATATAGTGGGAACTCCAACCATCTTCCCTACTTTCTGCCCCTGAGTCATTACCAGTTTCTAGGACTCCTGGACCAGGGAAGCCCCCAGCACCATTTTACTCTCAAACTTAGGACATGCTACGTGGGCCCTATAATGTTGACGTTGGCTTATTTCATCATGTAGGTGTGTCAAGAGATCTGATCCTCTTTCAGTTCCATTGCCTCTGTGCCATGGAATCTTTATGGGTCCTTGGACTGCACCCACCTCTTGAATTCCACCCCTTCAACCCCACCAGCACTAGAGGTTGTTGGTCTTAGTATATAACCTCAAATATCTCCATAATTACTCTCTATGCAAACAGGAATATTAGTTATTCACCTGCATGACCACAGAGATAGCATCTTAAGGGTACAGAAATTGTTATATTAACAGATTATCAAGAATAACTGCTTGAAGTAATGGAACATATCAGAACTCAGATAGCTGGGAATCTGAAACTCAAATTACAGCACCATCAACTCTTTAAGAAAAAGGGAAAACAATGGGATTCACCTGATATGTCAGACCGGGGCACTAGTTCCCATATATCATTGGGCTCAAATAAGGATTCAAGCCTCGTGAATAAGAAACTTGAATCAATGTTCCATGCAATGGTCATGGAAATAAAGCTATCATTGCAATAAAAATTCAACTCAAAGGTTAATTGATCGATCCAGGGTATCAGACTCCATACAAATGGAATTGAATGAGTTAAAAATGCAGCAGCAAGCCACAGAACCTGAATTCAACATTCTGAGTATACTATTAGTGATATTGTAGACAAATTTTTAGCTATTACCGATAATAAAGTGACAAAAGAAGAAAAGAAGTAAATTAATGGACAAGAATAAAATTCATGATAGAAACTAGCAAGAGAAATGATATTTAAATTATAGAAATACCAGAACGAGAGGAAAAATATAAAGGGAAGAACTGTTGGTGGAAGAAGTAGTAACTGTCAACTTCCCTGATCTCTGTAAAGAGGTGCATGCACAAATTCAAGAGGCCCAAATAAAATAGACTCAAAATAAACAATGCTCAGACACATAGTAATCAAAATTTGGAAATCATAAGACAAAGACAGACTACTTAAAGCAGCAAGAGAGAAAAAAATTCTCATATACAAAGGGAAAAATTATAACAGACCTTCCATATGATAAAATTAGGAGTCATAACAGACCTTCTGTATGATGTCTTTCAGGCCAAGAAAAACATGGAATGCCACATTCAAAGTACTGAATTAAAAAACTTCCAGCCTAGAGTACACTATCCCATGAAGCTCTCAATTAGACTTGAGGGAGGGGTAATATCCTTTTCAAACAAAAAAAGAGAGCAGCATTTGCAACAGCTAATCCTGCAAAAATTACTGAAACGTAACCTATACAGAAACAAATAGTAAAAACAAGTTAATTACACACACAGTGGCAACACTCCATTTACATCATCAATCTCTCTCAATGTCAATTAATTGCCCTATAAGAAACATAGAGTAGTCGGCATTTCCACCAACAATGAAGAAGAGTCCCTTTCTCCCCGCATCTGTGCCAGAATTGTTGCTCTTGTTCTTTTTTATCTGTGACAGTCTTTGCGGTGTGAGATAATATTGCATTCTTGGTTTGATTTGCATGACTCTGATGATTAGCAATGTAGAGTACTTTTTCATGTGTCTTTTGGACACTTGTCTTTGAGGAAATTTCTGTTCATTTCTTCTTCCAATTTTCATGGGGTTGAATTTTTTTCCTGTAAAGATCTACTAGTGCCATATATGCATATATATGTGTATATATATTTGATATTAAGCTCTTACCAGATTGGTGTTGGGTAAATAAATTTTCCCATTTCATGGGATGTCTTGTATCTCAATCATAATTTCTTTTGAGGTGCAGAAGCTTCTTAGTTTAATTTAATCCCATTTGTTTATCTTTGCTTACATTTGCTTGGTCAGTGGAATTTCATTCATCTTTGAAGATACTTTTAGCTTCAATGTCATGAAAGATTATGTGTATGTTTTTCTTTATATATATTATGGATTTTAGTCTGATATTGGGGTCTTTAATTCATTTTGATCTCAATTTTGTGAGATCTTCAAGTTAGGAAGATGTCTGAGATTTTCTTGTTTGATTATTTTTTGCATGTAGCTGCCCATTTGTTGAAGAGGCTTTCCTTGCTTCACTTCATATTTCTTGCTCCTTTATCAAAAATCAAGTGATCATATATTTGAGGGTCTGTCAGGATATTCAACTCTATTCTATTGGTCTGGTGATCTATTTTTAATCCAATATCAAGCTGTTTTAATTACTACTGCTTTATAGTACAATTTGAAGTTGGGGAAGGTCATCTTTTGATTGCCTTTTTTCCAAGAATTTCTTCAGATATTTATGGAGGTTTATTGTTCGACATGAATTTCAGGAGTGTTTGATCAATTTCTTTTTAAAATACCGTGGGTATCCTTATAGTGACTGCTTTGAATCTGTATAATGTTTTGGGTAATATTGCCATTTGACAATATTTATCCTCTCAATCCATGAGCAGGGTATCCATTTCCTCTTGTCCTCTTTTGTCTCTTTAAGTAGTGTTTTGGATCAGCAGCCTTGATCCAGAGACACAGCAGTGAATCACAGAACAGAGAAGCTCACTGGAGATCTCTACCGAGGCACCTCAGATGGAGCATGTGTGCCCTCTATGTCCACTCCAGATAAAATCCTGGCAGTCAGGAGCTTCCAGAAGCGAAACTAGGGATGCAGGCATCCCTTCCTGTACCCTCCCACCTCCCCACACCCACACTAGAGGTCTTGGCTGTCACACACACGATCTTCGTCTGGGCACCATCTGAGCGTATCAGCGGACTTGATCCAAAGACTCCCAAATGATTTTTTCCAATTTCTTTCTTTTTTAATTTATTTTTTAATTTTTAAATGAATCACCATGAGGTACAGTGACAAACTTACAAATTTTCGTGCTTACGTTTCAGTCATAAAATGATAGAGTACCCATCCCTCCACCAGTGCCCATTCTCCACCACCAATGATCCTAGTATCCCTCCCACCACCCCCACCCCTTGCCCCCAGCCCCACCCTGCTTCTGTGGCAGGGCATTCCCTTTTGCATTCTTTCTCCTTTTGGGTGTTGTGGTTTGCAATATAAGTATTGAATGGCCATCATGTTTAGTCTATAGTCTACTTTCAGATCAAATCTCCCATCCCAAGCGGGCCCTTCAATCATCCTTTACTTGGTTCTCCCTTCTCTATCTGAGTTGCCCTTTCCTCCAGCATATAAGGCCAAGTTCCAAGCTGAGGAGCAATCTTTCTGGTACACATCTCTACTATTCTTGGGTGACTCACATTCTGTTACTTTATATTCCAAAAATGAGTGCGATCTTTCTATGTTTGTCCCTCTCTGTGACTCATTTCACTTAACATGATACTCTCCATGTTGATCCACTTCTATGCAAATTTCATGACTTCATCCTTTCTAACAGCTGCATAGTATTCCATTGTGTAGATGTACTAAAGTTTCTTTAACCAGTCATCTGTTCTCACGCACTCAGGATTTTTTCCCAGATTCTGGCTATTGTAAACAGTGCTGCAATGAACATACAAGTTCAGATGTCATTTCTACTATACTTTTTTGCATCTCCTGAGTATATTCCCAGAAGTGGTATTGCTGGTTCAAAAAGGAGCTCACTTGTATCACTTGTCATTCCGTTGATCTTTGATTTGCTCGAGCGGGCACCAGTAACTTCTCCATTTATCCCTGTTGCGTGCTAGTGTAGTCCAATAGTATCTGCTCGCTCCAGTAACAGGAAGAGCCTCAAACCATACATTCAGGGTTTTGATGAAGAAGTCTGACCATCTCGTAGGTGGGCAGCCAGGTGGTCTTTTGACGTCCTGTGGAATCCAGTTGGTAACAGCTCTAGTCGTCAGTGGTCATCTCTGAATCGCATTACATGTCCAGCCCATCTGATTTTTGATGTCTTAGCAAACAAGACAGCATCCATGATTCTTTTATTTTTTTCTTATTATTTTTTTATTCTTTAATTTTATTGACTCACTGCGAGATAGTTACACGCTTTCATGTTTGGGGTGTCCCTAATACTTGATCGTCGACAGAGATCGGTACTCCGGATTCCTTCTCTCACTTGAGTGAAACGTGATACTCCAAGCATAGCTCTTTAGATTCCTCTTTGGGACACCCAAACAGCATTCACATTCTGTTTTCAGGTCTCTGAGGCATATTTAGTGCAGGAAGACCGGAGGAGTCAAAAGGATGTGTCTGGATCCAGAGGTTCTTCATCCTCTTAACCACTTCTTTGATGCTCTTGAAGTCGTTCCACATTGCTCTCTTCCTCCTGAGCAGTTCTGGTGCCAAGTCATTCCTCTGTTGAGTTCTCGACCCAGGTACACATAGTTATTTCATTCAGAGATGTTCATTCCATTGAGAGCAAATGGAACATTAAGGACTAGTTAGTTTTTCATGAGCATTATTTTGGTGAGACTCAGCTGCAGTCTGACCTTTCCACACTCGAGGTCGAAGTGGAAGCATTTGTGCCACTTGGCTAATGTTTTGTGTTACTAGAAAGATGTCATCAGTGAATTGGAGGTGATGTAGTTGCCGACCATCTATCTTCACTCCCATTCCTTGCTATTCCAGTCATTGAATGACATTCTCGAGGGTGTCACTGAACAGTTTCGGTGAAATTGTATCTCCCTGTCGAGCCCCTCTCTTTTTTTTTTGCTTTTTGGGTCACACCCGGCAATGCACAGGGGTCATTCCTGGCTCTACACTCAGGAATCACCCCCGGCGGTGCTCAGGGGACCATATGGGATGCTAGGAATCGAACCCCGGGTCGGCCGCGTGCAAGGCAAATACCCTACCCGCTGTGCTATCACTCCAGCCCCCTCCGAGCCCCTCTCTTTACGTCTATGATCACTTCCTTGTAGAATGGTGAGATCCTGGTGGTGAATCCGTAATACAGCTCATGGAGGATCTTGATGTACTCAAAATAGGAGATCAATTTCTAATTTTTTGAGAAGTGCTCATACAGTTTTCCAAAGGGGTTTAACGAGTCGGCATTCACACCAGCAGTGAAAGAGTGTAACTTTCTCCCAACATCCTTGCCAACCCCGGTTGCTTTTGTTCTTTTGGATGTGTGCCAGTCTCTGTAGTGTGAGATGATATCTCATTGTTGTTTTGATCTGCATCTCCCTGATGATCAGTGATGAACAGCAGTTTTTCATTTGTCTTTTGACCATTCGTATTTCTTCTTGAGAAAGTTTCTGTTCATTTCTTTGTTCCTTATTATGATGGGGTTGGATGTTTTCTTCTTGTAGAGTTCAACCAGTGCCTTCTATATCCTTGATATATTAGCCCCTTATCAGATGGGTATTGGATGAATATCCTTTCCCATTCTGTAGATTGTCTTTGTATTCTGGTCTCTGTATCTTTTGCGGTGAAGAAGCTTCTTAGTTTAATATAGTCCCATTTGTTTATCTGTGTTTCCACTTTGTGTGTCATCTTTGAAGATACTTCTACTTCAATATTGTGGAGGATTTTACTGACCTTGTCTTCAATGTACCTTATAGTTTGTGGTCTGATGTTGAGGTCTTTAATCCATTTTGATCTGCTTTTGTGCATGGTGTTAGTTCTAGGTCTAAGCACACAGACGCAGAGAACCAAATCAAACAAGTGTAAATTAAACAACTCAATGTTGAACAATGAGTGGGTCAGGAAGGAAATCAAGGAAGAAATCAAAAGATACCTCGAAACAAATGAGAATGAAGAAACAAGCTACCAGAACCTATGGGAAGCACCTAAAGTCGTGTTAAGGGGGAAATTTATAGCTTTGCAAACATTTCTCAGGAAGGAAGAAAGGGCATACATAGATAGCTTGACTTCACAGCTCAAGATCTTAGAAAAGTACCAGCAAAAGGAACCCAAACCAGAGCGAAGGAAAGAAATAATAAAACTTAGAGCAGAAATTAATGACATGGAACCCCAAAAACCAATCCAGAAGGTCAATGAAACCAAGAACTTGTTCTTTGAGAAAATAAACAAGATTGATAAACCACTAGCAAGACTCACAAAGAAAGAGACAGAGAACCCAAATAAACCGAATCAGAAATGAAAAAAGAGGGGCTGGAGTGATAGCACAGCGGGTAGGGCGTTTGCCTTGCACGCGGCCGACCCGGGTTCAAATCCCAGCATCCCATATGGTCCCCTGAGCACCGCCAGGGGTAATTCCTGAGTGCAGAGCCAGGAGTGACCCTTGTGCATCGCCAGGTGTGACCCAAAAAGCAAAAAAAAAAAAAAAAAAAAGAAATGAAAAAAGAGACATCACAACAGAAACCAATGAAATTCAAAAGATACTTAGAAACTTCTTTGAAAGTCTGTATGCCATGAAACAAGAGAACCCAAAATAAATGGATGAATTTCAGGATTCCTACAATCTCCTAAGATTGAAACACGAAGACTTGGAATACCTGAACAGACCCATTAATATCAAGGAAAATGAAACTGTAGTCAAAAGTCTTCCCAAAAACAAAAGCCCAGGTCCAGATGGATTCACTAGTGAATTCTTCCAAACATTTAAAGAGCACATTTTGCCAGTTCTTCTCAAGCTTTTCCAGGAAATTGAAGAAGCAAGAACTCTCCCAGTTTCTATGAAGCATATATCTCCCTAATACCAAAAGCAAACAAAGAAATCACTAACAAAGAAAATTATAGACCAGTATACCTTATGAACACGATGCAAAGATCCTCAACAAAATATTAGCAAATAGAATCCAACAACTAATCAAAAACATCATACACCATGAACCATGTGGGATTCATCCCGGGGTGCAAGAATGGTTTAACATTCAGAAATCTATAAACATAATCCATCATATCAACAAAAGTATAGATAAAAATCCTATGATCATATCAGTAGTTTCAGAGAAAGCATTTGACAAGATCCAACACCCATTTATGATGAAAACTCTCACCAAAATTGATTTAGAAGGAATTTTCCTCAAGATAGCCAAAGCCATATACCACAAACCCATGGCAAGCATTTTCCTCAATGGGGAAAAACTAAGGACTTTTCCTCTAAGAATAGGGACAAGACAAGGATGCCCACTCTCACCACTTCTATTCAATATAATACTGGAAATACTTGTAATAGTGATTAGGCAAGAAAAATATATTAAGGGCATCCAGATAGGAAAGGAAGAAATCAAACTATCACTATTCGCAGATGATATGAGCCATAAAATTAATACCCAAAAGTCCATGGACTTCCTGTACGCAAATAATTAGGCAGAGGAAAGAGAACAAAAAGCAATCCCATTCACAATCATGCCCCAGAAAGTACCTCGGAATCAGCTTAACTAAGGAAGTAAAGGACATCGACAAAGAAATCTATAAAATACTACTCCATGAGATAAAAGAGGACATGAGTAAATGGAAACATACCCCCGCTCATGGATAGGGAGAATCAACATTGTCAAAAATGGCAATATTTCCCAAGTGATTATACAGATTCAAAGAGATCCCTATAAGGATACCCATGAAATTCTTCAAAGAAATGGATCAAGCAATCCTGAAATTCATATGGAACAACAAACGCCCAAGAATAGCTAAACAATTCTTGGGGAAAAGGTGATGGGAGGCATCACCTTCCCCAACCTTAAACTCTACTACAAAGTGGTGACAATTAAAACAGCGTGGTACTGGAGCAAAGTCAGAGCCGCAGACCAATGTAACAGGGTGGAATATCCCTACACACAACTCCAAGTGTATGATCATCTAATCTTTGATAATGGAGCAAGAAATGTGAACTGGAGCAAGAAGAGTCTCTTTAACAAATGGTGCTGGCATAACTGGACAACCACATGCAAAAGAATGTATGATCTTTTTATCGAGTTGATGAATTCTATTTGCTAGTATTTTGTTGAGGATATTTGCATCCGTGTTCATCAGGGATATCAGCTTGTTGTTTTCTTTTTTAGTGGTGTCTTTGTTTGCTTTTGTTATTAGGGAGTTATGTGCCTCATAGAAACTGTTTGGGAGATTTTCTGTTTTTTCAATTTTCTGGAAAAGCTTTAAAAGAACTGGCAACAGGTTCTCTTTAAATGTTTAGTATAGGAATCCAGGAATTTATCCATTTCTTTAAGGTTCTCTTGTTTCGTGGCATACAGACTTTCAAAGTAGTCTCTGATGATGTTTTGTATTTCTTTGGTTTCTGTTGTGATGTCCCCCTTTTCATTTCTGTTTCGGTTTATTAGGGGTTTCTCTCTTTCTTTGTGAGTCTTGCTCGTGGTTTATAGATCTTGTTTATTTTGTCAAAGAACCAGCTCTTTGTTTAATTGATCTCTCGGATTGTTTTTTGGTTTCCATGTCATGAATTTCTGCTCTAAGTTTTGTTATTTCTTTCCTTCTGACTGGTTTGGGGTCCTTTTCTTAGTCCTTTTCTAAGATCTGAAGGTGTGAAGTCAAGTTATTTATGTAGGTCCTTTCTTCCCTCCTGAGAAATGCTTTCAGAGCTATAAGTTTTTCCCTTAATATGGCTTTAGTTTAGTCCCATAAGTTCTGGTAACTTGTGTCTTCATTCTCACTTGTTTCCGGGTATCTTTTGATTTCTTCCTTTATTTCCTCCCTGATTCACTCACTGTTCAACATTGAGTTGTTTAATTTCCAGGTGTTTGATTTGGATCTCTGCATCTATATGTGATTAACTTCTTAGCTTTAGTGCATCGTGGTCTGAAAAGATACTTGATACAATTTCTATCTTCCTGATTCTATTGAGCTATGTTTTGTGACTCAACAAGTGTTGTATTTTGGAAAATGTTCCATGTGTACTGGAACATTTATATATTCTTTCTTTTTTGGATATAAAGCCCTGTATAGATCTACTAGCACCCTCTTTTCTATTTCCTCCTTCAAAGCCAGTGTTTCCTTGCTGAGTTTTAATCTTGTTGATCTATTCCAACTACTATTGTGTTGCTAGTAATGTCCTCCTTAAAATCTGTTAGCAGTTGTTTTAAGTATTTAGCTTGACCCTCATTAGTTTTGTATACGTTTTGGAGTGTGATTTCTTCCCGCTCTACATCACTGTATCACTGCCATCCCGTTGTTCATCAATTTACTCGAGGGGGGCATCAGTAACGTCTCTATTACACCAAGCCCTGAGATTTTAGCAGCATCTCCTTACTCGTCTTTCCCAATGATTGGAGGCTTTTTTGGGATCAGGGATGAGACCTATCGTTACTGCTTTTGTCTTATTGAATGCACCACAGGTAGCTTGCCAGGCTCTGCCTGTGCAGGCGGGATAATCTAGGTTGTTCATCAATTTTCTCAAGCGGGCACCAGTAACATCTCCATTGTGAGACTTGTTGTTACTGTTTTTGGCATATCGAATAGGCCAGGGGTAGCTTGTCAGGCTCTGCCATGTGGGTGAAATACTCTGAGTAGCTTGCCAGGACCACAGAGGAATCGAACCCCAGTCAGGTGTGTGCAAAGCTAATGCCCTACCCGCTGTGTTATTATTGTCTATGATTTGTTGCCTACTGTCTGAACTCAATCAAATATGGTTTGGTAATTATGGAAATGGGTAGGAAATGTCTTATAATGTGTCTGTAAAGCAGCCAGCCTGGAGCGTGGCAGCGGTTGGGTAGTGGAGGTCCTGCTTCTGGGGCTGGGTCCCTTCGGGGCGGGGGGAAGGTTCTCACACGCCCCTGTCTGAGATGCCCTGAGGGAAAACAGCCTGGCAGGGAGTCCAGTGACAGGGACATGGGGGCCTCATTTTATACTCCCATCTGGGAGGAGCATCCATTGAGTTCTGAAGGGTGACCAATGAGGAGATTATCTGGTGCCGCCAGCAGAGTGTGGCAGGGTATGGCTTATAGGTGTGATCTCTGGGCCACTGGAGATTGGGGGATAGCAGACAGAGGATCTCTGTTTCTGGGTCCTGTTGAGTCCACAGTCCAAGGTCAAAAGTTCCGCATTATCTGTGTTTCGTGGGACTTCAGTGAGTGGTTGCAAGGTCAACCTAAAATCAACTTGCAGCAAACTCCTGCTGTACATATCCCTTGACTCATAAAAATGGCCTTCGCTGTTCTTTATAATCTTTTTCACCCTGAAATCTATGTTGTCAGATACTAGTATTGGCACCCTGTGTTTTTTGAGGGAGTTGCTTGCTTGCAGGATTGTTTTTCATCTTTTGGCTTTGAGTCTGTGATTGCTCTGAGTGTTCAGAAGTTTCTTGTAGGAAGCAAAATATTGGGTTCAGTTTCTGAATCCAGTTTGCCACTCTGTGTCTCTTAATAGGTGCATTTAGACCATTGACATTGAGAGAGATTATTGTCAGGGGGTTTGTGCCATCTTTCTTTAGGGATTTGTTGTGCTTGTAGGGGTTTTTCTTGTCTTACAGTAGCCCTTTTTTTGAGTCTATGAAGTTCCTGAGCTGTTGTTTATCCATGAAATAGTGTATAGTTCCTTTGAGTTTGAGTGAAAGTTTAGCTGAATAAATTTTTCTTGGCCCGGCGTTCAGTTCGTTGAGTTTTTTTTTTCACTATATCCCACCATTGTCTTTGGGATTGGAGGGTTTCCTCTGATAGGTCTTCTGTAAATCTAAGAGGTACTCCTTTGTATATTATTTCCTTCTTTGACCTTGCTGCTTGCAGTATTGTGTCTCTATTCGTGGCATCCATCATTCTGACTATGATATGTCTTGGAGTCTTTTTATTAGGGTCTCTTTTAGCTAGCAACCTTCAAGCTCCTTGGATCTGGATGCCTGCATTCCCCAGCTCTGGAAACTTCTCAGCTATGATAACTCTTAACTGTGGCTTTTTCACTGGGGTTGCCTCCCTGTATTTCTGGTACTCCAATGATTCTTATGTTGTTCCTCTTGAGTTCATCCCCTAGGGCTCTGATTCACCCTAAAGCTACTTTGAGGTCTTTTCCCATTGTTTGTAGTTGCCTGTAAGCTTTCTGCAGCTCATCTTCAAGCACACTGATTCTGTCTTAGGCTGTAGTTATTCTACTATTGAGGGGATCCACCGAGGTTTTTAGTTTTTTTTTTAATTGAATCACCATGAGAACAGTTACAAAGCTTTCAGGTTTAAGTCTGTAATACAATGATTAAACACCCATCCCTTCACCAGTGCACATGTTCCACCACCAAGAACCCCAGTATACCCTCCATCCCACTCCCACCCTGCAACATGACAGATGATTTTTACTTTACTCTCTTACTTTGATTATATTCAATTTTTTGACAGAAGACCCACTAATAATAATAATAATATAGAATTTCCCTCAACAATCAGACCTGCCAAAAAGTCATCATTAGATAATTTGTTTTCTACTGCTGATAATGAAGAGCATATGATTTCTGATATTTTAGTAATTAAGTTTTCTGGTATTTTATTAATTAAGTCCAGAGGGATTTCTGGCAGAAGCCGCTGGGTTCCAAGATTGGTTTGTGTGCCTCTGGGATCATGGCCGTTCAGGAGCAGAGGAGCTGTTCATGGGCAGCCGGTCAGGGTCTATTCTGGGTAGGGAGCAGGGCCAGTTCTGCCCCCTCCCCCATCTTGAGATTTCTCACATGCCCCGTCACTGCAAGCTCGTACCTCTGTCCAATAAGCTCTGAAAGATGGCGGTCACCATGCTGCCGCTGAGAAGAGTAGGTGGACAACTCCTTTTTCCCCCAGGGCAGCATGGCCACTGAGTTTTTTATTTCATCTACTGACTCCTTTATTTGTGACATTTCTGCTTGTAGCTTTTTTTTTACTTCTGCTCTCATTTCATCCTGCATTTTCTTGGTTGTCGGTTCCATTGTTTCTTTCATGTCTTCTTTTAATTTGCTGGATGTTTGTTCCACCATTTCTTTTCGTTATTGATCATCTTCAGCATTTCCTCTCTGAATTCTTTTTCGGAGACATTGTATTTGTGGGTAACTCGTGTTGAGACTTCTGGACTCTTTTCTTCATCCTCTCCTCATGGTGGGGATTTGCGCTGTTTCTTCATGTTGCTGTGGTGGTATGGAGGCGAGACCTTCCAGTTCGCTATCAGTATTCCTCTCTCACTTCGGGAAAGGATTCTGAGAGAGCTCAGTTGATGGTGGTCACTTTTCTGGTATACTTTGATTGGACTAGACTAGTGGTCTATGGCCTAGTGTGTTTGTGATAGTCAGGATGTCCGCTTTATTTTTTTATTATTTTAATTTTTTTATTTTTTATTTTATTGAATCACCATGAAAAGTTACAAAGCTTTCAGGTTTAAGTCTCAGTCATATAATGATAAAACCCCCATCCCTCCACCAGTGCACATGTTCCACCACAAAGCACTCCGATATATACCCCCTCCCACACCCCCCACACCTGATTGGCTAATGATCTTCACTTTACTCTATATTTTGAGTACATTCAATATTTCAACAGAGGACTCACTATTATTATTTAGATTTTTCCCCAACAATCAAACCTGCTGAAAAGACATCATTTGATAATTTGTTTTCCATTGCTGAGAGTGAAGAATATATGAGCTTGCGTGGCCGCAACAGAGGCCGCGTGGTTTTGGATTTCTGACATTTTAGTAATTAAGTCCAGAGATTTCTGCCAGAAGTCACTAAAAGACAAGGCCAAGAGAAAAAAACTTTCCCCCTCCCTGGGAGGCCTGTGGTTGTAGCTCTGTTCACAGTGTAGATGCATTTCTGTAAGAAGCCGCTGGGTATCCCATTGGCTTCTTACAGGATATCCGCTTTAGAATTAAGTAATGGAAGTTGAGCTGTGAGTCCAATGTGCTGGGAAAGGGGAAAATAACTTCGCCTGTGTGAGCGGCCACCGCCCCAGAGGCCACGCCCAGCATGCTGCTGTATCTGTTGGTGGGAAGGGCCCCTTATGTCCCTGCCTCTTATGTCCCTGCTGCTGCCATCTAATTCCCTCTGCCGTGATCCTGAGGTTTCTGGGATCCTTTTGGCAGCTCTCCGAGGGCGGCTTTGCTGGGTCTGGCATCTTGCAGGGTTCAGGAGTCGGGGGGCTGGGCAGCTCACCCCAGAGGCCATGCCCAGCATGCTGCCGTACCTCTTGGTGGGAAGGGCTGCTTGACTCCCAAGTGAATTTCCAAATGGATTATCTCCCTACAGAGATGTATCTGTATCCCAACCATTTACAATTTTATAATTCTAGAAGTCCACAGTTGCGAAATCTCTCATAATATTCACAATAAGCAATAGAAACTAAGCGATCTATCATCTGCCCCTTGCAGGCATGCTTGAATGGTGATGGGAAAATTCTAGCAAACCATAATGCCCCCATATATATATACATATATATATATATACATATATATATATATATAGAGAGAGAGAGAGAGAGAATGGGGGAAATTGTCTGCCAGAGAGGCAAGGGGAGGGCTTGGATGGGAGAATACTGGGGGTGTTGGTGGTAGAAAATGTGCACTAGTGAAGGAATGGGTGTTTAATCATTGTATCATTAAGAACATGAAAGTTTTGTAACTATCTCACGGTGATTCAATTTTTAAAAAGTGCTGTTTTGTAGTTTTTTTCGTACAGTTTTCTTTGTAAATCCTTTCACCTCTTTAGCTAAGGTGATTTCAAGATACTTAATTTTCTAAGGCACAATTGTGAATGGGATTTTTTTAAAAAAATCTCCTTCTTCTCTTTCATTATTTGTTTAAAGTAAAGTCCTGGACTTTGGGTTATTGAGTTTGTTGCCTGAAATTTTACTATACAAATCTATTGTTTGTAGGAGCTTCATGTAGATTCTTTAGGATTTTCTAAGATAGTATGATGTCATTTGTAAATAGTGAAAGCTTTACTTTCTCCTTTCCTATCTGGATACCCTTGATATATTTTTCTTGCCTAACTGCTATGGCAAGTACTTCTAGTACTATACTGAATAGTAATGGTGAGAGTTGGCAACCTTGTCTTGTTCTTTATTTTAGAAGGAAGGCTTTTATTTTTTCCTATTGAGAGTAATATTTTCTGTGGGCTGTGTTATATGGCTTTGACTATATTGAGGACAGTTCCTTCAACTTCCATTTTGTTGAGACGTTTTAAAAACTAATGGGTGCTGGATTTTGTTAATTGCTTTCTCTGCATTTATTGATATGATCAAATGGCTTTGATCTTTTCTTTTATTGACATGGCTGATTGACTTTTGAATGCTAAACCATCCTTACATCCCTGGGATGAATATTCCTTGGTTATGACGTATGATCCTCTGGATGAGTTGTTGGATTCTATTCACTAGAATGTTGTTAAGGATCTTTTCGCCTGTGTTCATCAGGGATATCATCCTGTCATTTTATTTTTATTGTGTTTCTGTCTGTTATTTGTATCAGGGTGATATTTGCCTCATAAAAACTGATATGGAGTGTTTCTGTTTCTTCAATTTCCTGGAAAATTTTGAAAAGGATAGTCAGTAGTGAGTAGTGATGCTGTGAATAGTAAACTGGTGGAGGAATGTTTATTGAAGCACTGTATGACTGAAACATAATCATTAACAACTTTATAAGAGTCTATCTCACAGTGACTCAATTAAAAATGTGAAAAGTAAAACTAAAAATAAAGGTTTGGAAGTGCTCACTTGTGAATCAATCTGGGTCTGGGCTTTTCCTTTGGGGAAGAATTTTGATTACCATTTCAATTTCCTCAATAGGGATAGGTCTATTCAGGTATTCTACATCTGCTTGGTTCAGCCTTGGAAGATCATAGGATTCCTGGAATTCATCCATTTCTTCAAGGTTCTCTTGTGTCATGGCATAAAGATTTTCAAAGTAGTCTCTGGTGATCCTTTGAATTTCTGTGGTTTCTGTTGTGATGTCCCCCTTTCCTATTTCAATTCAGTTTATTAGAATTTTCTCTCCTTTTTGTGAGTCTTGCTAGTGGTTTATTATTTTATCAATAAACCAGCTCTTGAGTTTTTATTTTTTATTGTTTTGGAAATTCCAGCTTGTTAATTTCTGCCCTAAGTTTTATAATTTCCTTCCTTCTGCCTGGTTTGGGTTTCTTTGGTTGATCATTTTCCAACATTTTAAGCTGTTCAGTTATAAATGTGGGCCCATTCTTCCTTCATGATGAAAGCTTGCAGATCTATAAACTTTCCTCTTAACACTACTTTTGCAGTGTTCCAGAAGTTCTGGTAGCTCATATTCCTATTCTCATTTCTTTCCAGAAATATTCTGATTTCCTCTGTGATGTCCTCTCTAGCTCACCAGTTGTTCAAAAGCAAGTTGTTTAATTTCAAATTTTTTGATTTGATTCTCCAGTTCTGTGTGTGATTAACTTCTATTTTCACTGTGTCATGGTCTGAAAAGATAGTTGCTACAATTTCTATCCCAGTAATTTTATGGAACTATGTTTGTTTTGTGGCCCAATATGTGGTCTATCTTGGAAAATGTCCATTTGCACTGGATAAAATGTGTATCAGTTTTGGGGGGAATGAAAAGTCCTGCATACATCCATGGCTTGGAAGCTGGTCTCACATGCTCGGGAAAAAGGCAGCTCAGATAGAGAAGGGAACACCAAGTAAAATGTGGTTGGAGATCCCACGCAGGAAAGGAGATGTGTGCTGAAAGTAGACTAGAGACTGAACACAATGGCCACTCAATACCCCTATTGAAAACCACAACACCCAATTGGAGAGAGAGAACGAAAGGGAATGCCCTGCCACAGAGGCAGGGTGGGGTGGGGGGGAGATAGGATTGGAGGGTAGGAGGGATACTGGATTTATTGGTGTTGGAGAATGGGAACTGGTGGAGGGATGTGTTTGTGAACATTGTATGAGGGAAAAATAAGTTCAAAAATGTGTGAATCTGTATCTGTACCCTCATGATGATTCACTAATTAAAGAATAAAATAAATTTTTAAAAAAGAATAAATATCAAGTATGATGACTTAAAAAAAAAGAAAAGTCCTGCATATATCTACTAATTCCCTCCTTTTATTTCATCCTTCAAAGGCAGTATTTCCTTGGTAAGTTTTAGTGTAAGTTGATCCATCAAGAGGTGACAAATCGGTGTTGAGTTCTTCACCAATTATTGTATTGCTACCAATGTCCACATTGAAACCTATTAGTAGTTTTACGGGTTTTGCTGGTCCCACTTTGAGGGCACATACGTTTAGGATTCTAATTTATTTCTGATGTACATATCCTATGATTATTAAAAATTGACCTTTGTTGTCTCTTGTAACCTTTTTCAGTCTGAACTCTTTGCTGTCACATACTAGTATGGCCACCGGAGTCTTTGTAGAGGGGTTGTTTGCTTAAAGAATTGTTTTCCAGACTTAAATTTGAAACTGTGTTTGCTCTGACTATTCAAATGTGTTCATTGCAGGCAGCAGAATGTTGAATTCAACTCTTTGATCCATGTTGCCAATCTTAATTGCTACATTTAGACAATTCATATTGAGAGAGATTATTGTCAGAAGTTATTGTGCAAACATCCTTTAGAAGTTTGTTGTGTTTGTGGGTTTTTTTTTGCTTTACAGTAGTCCTGTAGTCCTTTCAGTTACTCTTTCAAAGTTGATTGGAGTCTATGAAGTTCCTGAGCTCTTAATTATCAATGAGGTTATACATCATTCTTACAAATCATAATGAGATTCTAAATGGTCGAAGTATTGTTGTGAGACATTCATTTATTTTTTAAAATTTTATTTTATTGAATCAACATGAGATACAGTTATAAGTTTTCATATTTGAGTTACAACCATACAATGATCAAACACCAATACCTCCACCAGTGCACATTCCCTAACAGTAATTGCCCCAGTATACACCCCCACTTTCCCTCCTTCCCCTACCTCCATGGCAGACAATTTCCCCCATATTCTCTCTATCTACTTTTGGGCATTATGGTTTGCAATACAAATACTGAGAAGTTATCATGTTTGGTCCTTCATCTACTTTCAGCCCACATCTCCCATCCTGGTTGGTCCCTCCAACCATCATTTTCTTAGTGATCCCTTATCTATTCCAGCTGACTTCTCTCCCCATTAATGAGGTTGGCTGCTAACTATGGAGCAATCTTTCTGGCCCTCTTGTCTACTGTCCTTCTGTGTCAGTCTCATGTTATGTTATTTTATATTCCACAAATGAGTGCAGCCCTTCTATGCCTGTCCCTCTCTTTCTGACTCATTTCACTGAGCATGATACTCTCCATGTCTATCCACTTATAAACTAATTTCATGATTTCATCTCTCCTAACATCTGCATGGTATTACATTGTGCAGATACTAACAAAGTTTCTTTAACCAGTTGCCTGTTCTCAAACACTCAGGTAGTTTCCAGATTTTGGCTATTGTGAACAGTGCTGCAATGAACATATAGGTACAGATGTCATTTCTACTGTGCTTTTTTGCACCCTCAGGATATGTTCCCAGAAATGGTAATTGGGGTACTATGGAAGCTCAATTTCTAGTTTTTGAAGGAATGTTCATATTGTTTTCCAGAAAGGCTAGACCAGTCGACATTCCCACCAACAGTGAAAGAGCATACTTTTCCTCTTACATCCATGCCAGCACTGGTTTTTCTTGTTCTTTTGAATGTATGCCAGTCCCTCTGTGGTGTGAGATGATATCGCATTGTTGTTTTGATTTGTATCTCCCTGATGATTAACCATGTGGAGGATTTTTTCATGTGCATTTTGGTCATTTGTATTTCTTTTTTCCTTTTTCTTTTATTATTTTTGCTTTTTAAGTCACACCGGGTGATGCACAGGGGTTATTACTGGCTCTTCATTCAGGAATTATTACTCCTGGTGGTGATCAGGGGACGATATGGGATGCTGGGAATTGAATCCGGGTCGGTCAAGTGCAAAGCAAATGCCCTACGTGCCCTGCTATAGCTCCAGCCCCTGTATTCCTTTTTTGAGGAAGCTTCTGTTCATTTCTTCTCCGCATTTTTGATGAAGTTAGAGCTTTTTTCTTGTAAAATTCTACTAGTATCTTGTATGTCTTGAATATTAATTCTTTATCAGATAAATATTGGGTAAATGGCAATTAGAGGCTGCCCTAAGAGCCTCCATCCCTCTCAGAGAGCCTGGCAAGCTACCAAGAGTATCCCGCCTGCACGGCAGAGCCTAGCAAGCTACCCATGGTGTATTCGATATGGCAAAAACAGTAACAACAATGGGCCTCATTTCCCTGACCCTGGAACAGCTCCCAATACAGCAGTGTTATGAAGGATGAACAAGGAGAGGCTGATAAAATCTCAGGGCCGAACTAAGCTGCCAAAACTAAAAAGGACTACAATGAGTGTTTGCACGTTTAACGCACGTATGATGGCATCAAAAGCATCCATTGAGGACCTGATGGTGCAAGCGCAGAAGATCAAGTATGACATCATTGGATTGACTGAGGCGACAAGGCTTCAAACATATTACGCTGTTTTTGACACTGGAGAAGAACTGTTCCTCGGAACATGTGACATCAGTGGTGTCAGTGTCCTTTTCAACATGAATTTGGCCATAAGCATTGATTCGCTTGAAAGCCTAACAACCTGAATTGGATGCTTACGTCTGAATAGACATGGCTCATCGCCAGCAGTTTCTGTCTTCATCATCTACACATCAACATTCAACTATGATGAAGAAGAAATTGAGAAGTTCTATATGGAGCTGGAGAAGTTCTATAAAGAAGACCACACCTTCTACAAGGTCATTGTCGGTGATCTTAATGCCAAGATAGGACATAGAAAGTCACCAGAAGAACTCCACATAGGGACCCACAGCCTAGAATGGAACGAACAGGGTGAGAGACTGTCTGAGTTTATCATGTTTACCAAGACCATCCACGGTAACTCGCAGTTCCAGAAGGCTAAATCTAAACATTGGACATGGGAGTCTCCCAGTGGACAGTTCCACAACAAAATTGACCACATCAAATTCAATCTACGGTTTTGCCTGACCAATGTCACTGTTGTCCCAAAATTCCAAATGGGATCAGAACACCATCTCCTTCGCTCAAAATTCTACTTCACAGAGTGGGGAGAAAGGGCTGCAAATTTTAAGAAGAGAATTCCCAGAACGGCCACCAACTGGGAGCTCTTTGGCACTATTGCAGCAATATGGGAAATGCCATCATTTGAAAACATCGATGAGGAATACGATTGAATGGTATATGACCTCCATGATTGTGCGAGGAATGCAGAGAGAGAAAGACAAAAAAAGCCACCTGTCTTCAGAAACTCTCAAGCTCATTCGCTAACATGGTCTGGTGTGAGGCTCAGGCAATCACAAACTAACGTCTGAGCTCACAAAGCTGTGCAGAGAAGCTATAAAGGAAGACTTCAAAGAGAGAAGAGCAGCAGTATTGGCCAATGCAGCAGAAGCCTGGAAAAGTATTCGCTATGCCCACCTGTCCTTCGCCAACTATAAGACCAAGATAACTGCCCTCTGACGTCCTGATGGATCTATCACATCTGCCAGAAGAACAATGGAAAAGGTTATCCAGATTTCTACATGGATCTCTTCGATAGCCACGTCCACCTGCCCACATACCAAATTCCATAGGATGGTTATGTTGTTCCCAGCATTCTTCCTTCCGAAATCTGACACACCATTTCATTGGTGAAGAAGCGTACAGCACCTGGTCCAGACCAGAACACCTGAAGAATCTACAACCAGTATTTGACAATACACTGGATCAGCTCTTCGCATGCTACCTGTCTGAATGCAAGGTTCCGTTC
Source organism: Sorex araneus (assembly GCF_027595985.1). Lineage (NCBI taxonomy): Eukaryota > Metazoa > Chordata > Mammalia > Eulipotyphla > Soricidae > Sorex > Sorex araneus. The sequence goes on along the minus strand of NC_073313.1, from coordinate 77,119,301 downwards.
CAATGGAAAACTAGCAGGAACATCCTGTTGTACAAGAAGGGAGACATCCACAACATCAGCAATTATTGGCAGATCTGCCTTTTGTCCGTCGTCTACAAGTTGTTCACTCAAGTCGTCCTGAATAGGATTGGCAGAACACTAGACAAAGGACAACCATGCGAGCAAGCCAGGTTCCAAAAAGTATTCAGCATGATCTACCACATCCACTTAGTGACCAAGCTCATTTAGGTTTCGCGAGAGTTCAATATGCTGATCTGTCTAACATTCATTGATTTAAAGAAGGCCTTTGCTTCTGTTGAGACTGAAGCGGTCATTGAAGCGCTAGCCAAACAGGGTGTTCAAACTCAATACATCAGGATCCTCTGTGAGTTGTATTACGGATTCACCACCAGGATCTCACCATTCTACAAAGAAGTGATCATCGACGTAAAGAGAGGGGTTTTGCAAGGTGACACCATTTCACTGAAACTCTTCAGTGCCACCCTCGAGAACATCATGCAACGACTGTAATGGGGAAAAATGGGAGTGAAGATAGATGGTCAGCAACTACACAACCTTCGCTTCACTGATGACATCATTCCCATAACAGCAAATATCAGCCAAGTGGCATGAATGCTGGCCAACTTTGACCATGAGTGTGGAATAGTCGGACTGCAGCTGAATCTCACAAAGACAATGTTCATGAGAAATGGACTAGTTCCTGATGTTCCATTTGACGTCAATAGAACGAACATCTCCGAATGCAACAGTTATATGTATCTAGGTCGAGAATTCAACATGACCAACGACCTGGCACCTGAACTGCATAGGTGGAAGAGAGCAGCGTGTAACACCTTCTAGAGGGTTAAAGAAGTTGTTAAGGGGACGAAGAACCTCCGGCTCCTGGCACATATTTTTGACTCTACCGTTCTTCTTGCACTAACATATGCCTCAGAGACCTGGACCTTACAAAAACTGGATGAGAACGCTATTTGGGTATACCAAAGAGGAATCAAAAGAGATATGCTTGGAGTATCACATTTCACTCAAGTGAGAGAAGGAATCTGGAGTTCTGACCTGTGTCAATGATCAAGAATCAGGGACACTCTCTCGTTAGCCAAGGCGTCGAAAATCAAATGGGCCGGACACATAATGCGATTTTGAGATGACTGCTGGACTAGAGCTGTTAGTGACTGGATTCCACGGGACATCAAAAGATCACGTGGCCGCCCACCTAAGAGAGACAGACATAGAAAGATTGCACTCATCTGTGGAATATAGAATAATAGACTAGGAGTCTAACACCCAAGAATAGTAGAAATAAGTACTCGGATGTTGACTCCATGTCTTGGAGGCTGGTCTCTCATTTTGGGCAACTCAGAGAAGGGAACACCAAGAAAAATGTGGTCGGAGGTCATGCAGGGGAGGGGTGACGCGTGCCGAATGTAGACTAGAGACTGAACACAATGGCCGCTCAACACCTTTATTGCAAACCACAACACCTAATCAGAGAGAGAGAACGAAACGGAATACCCTGCCATAGTGGCAGTTTGAGGTGGGGGGGAGACGGGACTAGGGACGGTGGGAGGGATGCTGGGTTTACTGGTGGTGGAGAATGAGCACTGGTGAAGGGATGGGTTCTCGAACTTTGTATGGGGGAAACATGAGCACAATAATGTATAAATCTGTAACTGTACCCTCACGGTGATTCACTAATTAAAAATAAATTAATTAATTTAAAAAAATTATTAACTTAAAGGTAAAAAAAGTTTTTGTGTTCGGGGCTGGAGCAATAACACAGCGGGTAGGGCGTTTGCCTTGCACGCGGCCAACCCGGGTTCGAATCCCAGCATCCCATATGGTCCCCCGAGCACCGCCAGGAGTAATTCCTGAGTGCATGAGCCAGGAGTAACCCCTGTGAATCGCCGGGTGTGACCCAAAAAACCAAAAAAAAAAGTTTTTGTGTTCAATGCATTAGATAAAGGTTTGATAAGCCTAAAATATAAAGTACTCACAAAGTTCAACAAAAAATTAAAAATCTTATTAAATAATTGTCAGAGAAAATGAATAGACAATTCCCAAAGGACAGGTAGTTGGCCAATAGGCACATGAAAAAGTGCTCAGTATCACTAATAATTAGGGAAATATAAATCAATGTAACAATGAAATATCATTTCATAACAGTGAGAATGGAATATATCAAAAATTGTAGAAAAAATCTGTTCTGATTGGGGTGTTGAACTCTCATCCACTGATGGTTGGAATGCTAGTTCAACCCTTTTGGAAAACAGTACAGAGTCCTGCCATATGACCTAACAATTCAACTTTTGGACATCTACCCTCAAGACAAAAAAATAAATATTAATTCAAAAGGACATATGTGCACAATTATTCATGGCTGCACTCAATACAATAGCTAAGAGATGGAATCAACATAGTTGTCTAATGAGAGATGAATATATTATGAACATGTGGTTATATGTATAGATGCAGCTACAAAAAATGATGAAATCATGAAATTTGCTGCAATCTGAATCTGAAAGATATCAGATTACGTGAAGTAATCCAGAAGAAGTATAGTAGTGACATTAACAATATGATATCACTTATCTAATATGATCTCACTTATCTGGGGAATATAGAATAATTGCATGAGGAAAAATGTAAAGTAGTATAAGGAGGATTTCCATATCACCCTTGATCTCAGAACTCAGCGAGGAGAAAGACAGAGAAAAACAGAAAAGGAAGAATTGATCAAATAGATGCAAAAAATCACAGATACACTAGTCTCCAGATGGAAACTCTGATGTGTCATCAGGAGGGGAATGGACCAAGTCCCTACCTTGCTGAAGCTCTGGTAGTTGTACTCACTCCCCAAGAGATGCCTCCATGCCAATACCGAGACTGCATTGCCTCACTACTGAGCTCCACAGAGATGCCAAACTGCCTAAAATTTCAGGTACTGTGAGGATTTTTATTTTGGTTTAAAACTCTGAGGTCATTTTGACAATATTGCTTCTCCCTATCCATGAGGCGGGTATATGTTTCCATTTCCTCATGTCCTCTTTTATTTCATGCAGTAGTGTACTCCCCACCCAACCCTGCCTCTGTGGCAGGGTATTCCCTTTTGTACTGTCTCTCCAATTGGGTGTTGTAGTTTGCAATAGGGGTGTTGAGTAGCCATCGTGTTAAATCTCTAGTCTACTTTCAGCATGCATCACCCTTCCCCTGCGTGGCCTCCAACCACAATTTACTTGGTTTTCCCTTCTCTATCTGAGCTGCCTTTTCCCCAGAATGTGAGACCAGCTTCTAAGCCATGGAGTCAACTGTATGGTACTTATTTCTGCTATTCTTGGGTGTTAGTCTCCTACTCTGTTATTCTATATTCCACAGATGAGTGCAATCTTTCTATGTCTCTCTCTTTCTGACTCATTACACTTAGCATGATACTTTCCATGCTGATCCACTTATATGCAAAGTTCATGACCTCATTTTTTTCTAACAGCTGCATAGTATTCCATTGTGTAGATGTACAAAAGTTTCTTTAACAAGTCATCTGTTCTAGGACACTCGGTTTTTTTCCAGATTCTGGCTATTGTAAACAGTGCTGCGATGAACATATAAGTGCAGATGTCATTTCTACTATACTTTTTTGCTTCTCTGGGATATATTCCCAGCAGTGGTATTGCTGGGTCAAATGGGAGCTCAATTTCTAATTTTTGAGGAGCATTCATATTGTTTTCCAAAAGGGCTCAACCATTCAGCATTCCCACCAGCAGTGTAGAAGGGTCCCTTTCTCACCACATCCTCTCCAACAGCGGTTGCTTTTGCTTTTTGGATGTGTGCCAGTCTCTGTGGTGTGAGGTGGTATCTCATGGTTGTTTTGATCTGCATCACCCTGATGATTAGTGATGTAGAGCACTTTTTCATGTGCCTTTCAGCCATTCGTATCTCTTCCTTGGGAAAGTTTCTGCTCATTTCTTCGCCCCAGTTTCTGATGGGGTTGGATGTTTTCTTCTTGTAGAGTTCAACCAGTGCCTTACATACCCTTGATATCAACCCCTTATCTGATGGGTATTGGGTGAATATCCTTTTCCATCTGTAGATTGTATTTTTATTCTGGTCACTGTACCTTTTGCGGTGCAGAAGCTTTTTAGTTTAATGTAGTCCCATTTGTTGATCTCTGTTTCCACTTGGTTGGCCACTTGCATGTCATCTTTGAAGATACCTTTATCTTCAATATCGTGGAGGGTTTTGCCGACCTTGCCCTCAATGTACCTTATGTTTGTGGTCTGATGTTGAGGTCTTTAATCCATTTTGATTTGACTTTTGTGCATGGTGTCAGGTCGAGGTCTAAGCCCATTATTTTGCATGTGGTTGTCCAGTTGTGCCAGCACCATTTGTTAAAGAGGCTTTCCTTGCTCCACTTCACATCTCTTGCTCCCTTATCAAAGATTAGATGATCATACATTTGGGGTTGTGTGTAGGGAATTTCCACCCTGTTCCATTGGTCTGTGGCTCTGCCATTGTTTCAGTACCATGCTGTTTTGATTATTACTGCTCTGTATTAAAGTTTGAGGTTGGGGAGGGTGATGCCTCCCATCCTCTTTTTCCCAAGAGTTGTTTTAGCTATCTGTGGTCGTTTTTTATTCCATATGAATTTTAGGATTGCTTGATCCATTTTTTTGAAGAATGTCATGGGTATCCATATAGAGATTGCGTTGAATCTGTATAATACTTTGGGGAGTATTGCCATTTTGACATTGTTGATTCTCCCTATCCATGAGCAGGGTATATGTTTCCATTTCCTCGTGTCCTCTTTTATTTCATGGAGTAGCGTTTTATAGTTTTCTTTGTAGAGGTCTTTTACTTCCTTGGTTAAGCTGATTCTGAGGTACTTGATTTTCTGGGGCGCGATTGTGAGTGGGATTGATTTTTTCATGTCCTTTTCCTCTGCCTCATTGTTTGCATATATGAAGGCCATGGATTTGGGGGTATCGATTTTATAGCCTGCAATTTTACTGTACAAGTCTATTGTTTTCAAGAGTTTCTTAGTAGAGCCTTTTGGCTTCTCTAGATATAGTATGGTATCATCTGTGATTAGTGAGAGTTTGATTTCTTCCCTTCCTATCTGGATGCCCTTAATCTCTTTTTCTTCTCTAACCCCTATAACAAGTACTTCCAGTACTATATTAAAGAGAAGTGGTGAGAGTGGGCATCCTTGTCTCTTTCCTGACCTTAGAGGGAAGTCCCTTAGTTTTTCCCCATTGAGGATAATGCTTCCCATAGGCTTGTGGTAGATTGTGCCCCATTTTTTGTATTTACACACCTGATATTGGGGCAGTCTTAAGGGTGATTGGGAGAATGGGGACAATGATGGAGGGATGGTCACACGATTGGTGGGATTGGTTTTGAAATATTGAGTACCTGCAACAAATACCTAATGAACAATTCTGTTTGACCAAGTGTATACAATCAATGGGAATTTTTTAAAAGAAATCAAAGAAGGAAGAATATTAGAAAGGGAAGCAATGAAAATAGGACTTGGGTCCTATGTTATACTGATGTGGAAGTGTGGTATAATGTTTGGCATATATCTCAAACACAGACTCAACAACACTGAAAGCATAAGCTCCAAGCTTTAAACACTGAGCTTTGTAATGTACCTGTCAAAGTCTAGGCAGCAAGTGCCAAGTGAGGGGGGATGGAGTATGGGTATACTGGTGGAGGAAATTTGACACTGGTGGTAGGATTGCTATTGAAATATTTTGAAATATAATATACCTAAAACACAATTATCAATAACTTTGAAAATCATGATACTTGAATTAAATTTTAAAATTAAAAAAAGAAAGATAGTGGGAACTCCAGAAACGTAAATTTGTAGTAGGGATGATAGAAAAAATAAGGCATTAGCCTCTCAAGCCAATAGTATATATATGCAATAGACCTATGGACAGATAACAACTGGAGCATCGTCTTCAAATGTAAAATACTGTATTTTAGAAGTGACATTGAAAGAATATACTTAGAATGATTGCCAGGTTAGGGAGACATCTTCAAACCATGACATACAAGTGGAGAGTTGAAGGAACTTTATACTCAGCCTGGGTAGAAAAAGACTAAGCTAATTCTTGCTGATTCTTACAATATATGCCAATGAAATGGGTAGTATGATTATTTTGTATTAGGTCAGAGGTAAATTCTAGGATAAGTACATGGAAAACAGAATAATCCACATTTATCATAAATAGTACAAGTAAACCAAATATTATAAACCAAATATTATAAATATATAAAACAGAACATAATTATTCAGAAAATATAAACTTTCTGAAGATTTAACTTGCAGGAGTAGGATATGTGTCAAGTAGTTTCAAAGTTATTCCTTTCATACTCTAAATAGATTTTTTTCTTTATGACTCCATTCAAGAACTAGGAAATTATTTATTAATTCAGAAAAGACCATGAATAGCCAAAGCATACTGAAAAATAAGAAACTGGGAGGTATTTCATTACCTAATTTGAAATTGTGTTATAAAGCTACAGTGATCAAAACTTCATGGTGCTGGAATAAAGATAGACCCTCTGATCAACGGGTCAGATTCGAATATCCTATGACCAAACCCCATATATATGTACAGGTAATTTTCAATAAGGGAGCTGAAAACAGTATATGAAGTAAAGATGGCCTCTTCAAAAAATGGTGCTGGAAAAACTGGCTGGGTACATGTAAGAAGTTAAAGCTGAACCCATATATAAACTTCCCACAAAAGTTTATTCAAAGTGGATCTTGAGACCCTGCCAGAAGCTATAAAGTGCATTGAGGAAAGTAAACGCAGAATATTCCAAGTTCTGATCTCACTGGTGTTTTCAATGATTTGATAACTTGCATCACTTGTCATCCCATTGATCTTCGATTTGCTCGAGCGGGTGCCAGTAATGTCGCCATTTGTCCCTGTCGCATGCTAGTGCAGCCCAATGATATCTGCTTGCTCTAGGAATAGAAAGAGCCTCAAATCATTTATTCAGGGATTTGACAAATAAATCTGACCATCTAGTTGGTGGGTAGCCACGAGGTCTTCTGACGTCCCGTGGAATCCAGTCGGTAACAGCTCTAGTCCAGAGGTCGTCTCTGAATCACATTACATGACCAGCCCATCTGATTTTTGATGCCTTGGCAAATGCAACAGCGTCCCTGATTCTTGACCGTCGAAGGAGGTCAGAACTCCGGATTCCTTCTCTCACTTGAGTAAGATGTGAAACTCTTAGCATAGCTCTTTCGATTCCCTTTTAGGATATCCGAATAGCGTTCTTATCCTGCTTGCATAGGGCCCAGGTCTAAGCGGCGTATGATAGTGAAGGAAGAATGGTGGAATCGAAAAGATGTGCCCAGAGTCGGAGGTTTTTCTTTCTCCTAACCACTTCTTCAGTGCTCTTGAAGGCATTCCACACTGCTAACTTCCTCCTGTGCAGTTCTGGCACCAAGTCATTCCTCATGTTGATTTCTCGTCCCAGGTACACATAGCTGCTGCATTCGGAGATGTTTATTCCATTGAGAGCAAATGGAGCTTCAGGGACCAGTTCATTTTTCATGAGCATCATCATGTTGAGATTCAGCTGCAATCTGACTTTTCCACACTCGTGATCAAAGTCGGCCAGCATCTGTGCCGCTTGACTAATGTTTGGCGTTATGAGAACGATGTCATCAGCGAAACGGAGGTGGTGTAATTGCCAACCATCTATCTTCACTCCCATTCCTTCCCATTCCAGTCATCACATGATGTTCTCAAGGGCGGCACTGAAGAGTTTCAGTGAAATGGTATCGCCCTGCCGAACCCCTCTCTTTACATCAATGATCACTTCCTTGTAGAATGGTGAGATCCTGGTGGTGAATCCACAGTACAACTCGTGGAGAATTTTGATATACTGAGTTTGAACACCCTGTTTGGCTATTGCTTCGATGACCACTTCAGTCTCAACAGAATCGAAGGCCTTCTTTAAGTCTATGAACGTCAGACAGAGTGGCATCTTGAACTCTCGCGAAACTTCAATGAGTTTGGTCACTGTGTGGATATGGTCCATCGTGCTGAATCCTTATGGAACCGGGCTTGCTCACATGGTTGTCCTTTATCTAGTGTTCTGCCTATTCTATTCAGGATGACATGAGTGAACAACTTGTAGATGACAGACAGTGGGCAGATTGGGCGACAGTTGTCAATGTCTTGTACAACAGACACGGTCCTACTGGTTTTCCACTGAGACAGAACCTTGCATTCAGACAGACAGGTAGCGTGTAAAGAGCTGAGCCAGTGTATTGATGAGTACTGGCAGCAGATTCTTCAGATGTTTGGGTCTGACCTTGTCCAGACCAGGTGCTGTACACATCTTTACCAACAAAATGGCATGTCGGATTTCAGAAGGGAGGACGTTGGGAATGACATATTCATCCTGCAGAATTTGAAATGTGGGCAGGTGGACATGGCTGTCAAAGAGCACTGAGTAGAAGTCATGAGTAATCCTCTCCATTGCCTTTCTGGAAGATGTGATAGATCCATCGAGATGTCGGAGGGCAGTAATCTTGGTCTTGTAGTTGGCGAAGGACAGGCGAGCATTGCGAATACATTTCCCGGCTTCTGCCACATCAGCCAACACTGCTGCTCTTCTCTCTTTGAGGTCTTCCTTCATCGCATCTGTGCACAGCGTTGCGAGCTTGGATGTTAGCTTGTGGTTGCCTGAGGCTCATGCCAAACCACGTTGATGAATGGGCTCGAGAGTTTCCGAAGACAGGCATCTGTTTGTGGCTTTCTCACTCTCGGCATTCTTCTCACAGTCATGGAGGTGCTGTATCAGTTGATCGTATTCCTCATCGATGTTGTCAAGGATGGCATCTTCCGACATTGCTGCAATAGTGCCAAAGAGCTCCCAGTTTGTGGTCATTCTGGGAGTTGCCTTCTTACACTTATTTTGCAGACCTTTCTCCACTACCCAGCAACCGCCACCATCCAGGCCACTCTCCAGACAGTTGGGCTGAACCTCACACATGAGTGAAGCCACACAAAACCAGGTAAGCAGAACTTTGCGACCTTGAACTCTAGGTTCAACGAAACCTGGAAACTAGATCCTCTGTCTGCCTCCTCCAATCTCTGTCATCTAAAGGAGGGGATCAAACCCAGATGCCCCACCCTACCAAGCCAGATAAATGCCTCACCGGCCGACCCCCACTATATCCACTACCCAGCCACCGCCACCATTGAAGCCATTCACTGCACTATGCGGCCGGAAAGCAGTCGCGCAACACACAATAAAACACTTAATACCCATTATTTCCACACCATATTTGATGGGATTCAAATATGGTGTGCACCATGGTAACACCTCTAAGGGCTATTGGAGGCCGCCCTAAACACCTCCATCCCTCTCAGAGAGTCCAGCAAGCTACCGAAAGTACCCCGCCTGCATGGCAGAGCTAGCAAGCTACCAGTGGTGTATTCAATATGCCAACAGCAGTTAACAAAAATCAACCTCATTCACCTGACAATGAAGAGCCCCTAATACAGCAGCGTTAAGAAAGATGAGCAAGGAGAGGCTGAAAAAATCTCAGGGACGAACTAGACTGCCAAAACGAAGAAAGACTAAAATGATTGTCTGTACTTTCAATGCACATACGCTGGCATCAGAAGCATCCATCGAGGACCGGATGGTGCAAGCACCGAAGGTCAAGTACGACATCATTGGTCTGACCGAAACGAGAAGACATCAATCACATCATGCCATTTTTGACACTGGAGAAGAATTATTCCTCGGAACATGCGACAACAGAGGCTTTGGTGGTGTTGGTGTCCTAGTCAACACGAACTTGGCCATGAGCATTGATTCATTCAAATGTCTAACAGCCCGAATCAGATGATTATGCTTGAATAGATGTGGCTTACTGCCTGCAGTTTCTATCTTTGTCGTCTATGCACCAACATCCAACTACGATGAAGAAGAAATTGAGAGGTTCTACATGGAACTGGAGAAGTTCTATAAAAAAGACCACACCTTCTACAAGATCATTATTGGTAATTTTAATGCCAAGCTATGTCCAAGAAGGTCGCCTGAAGAACTCCACATTGGGACCCATGGCCTAGAATGGAATGATCAGGGTGAGAGAATGTCTGAATTCATCATGTTGACCAAGACCATCCATGGTAACTCACAGTTCCAGAAGGCCAAATCTAAATGCTGGACATGGGAGTCTCCTGGTGGACAGTTCCATAACAAAATTGACCACATCATATTCAATTGAGGTTTTGCCTGACCGATGTCGCTGTGGTTCCAAAATTCCAAACGGGATCAGACCACCGTCTCCTTCGTGCAAAATTCTAATGATCTGATACCAATGTAAAAGGCAACAAAATATTAATAAATGGTTCTACATAAAATTAAAGAGTTTTTGCATAGCAAAAGAAACATGGGCTATGGCTGGAGCGATAGCACAGTGGGTAGGGCATTTGCCTTGCATGCGGCTGACCCGGGTTTGATTCCCAGCATCCCATATGGTTCCCTGAGCACCGCCAGGAGTAATTCCTGAGTGCAGAGCCAGGAGTAACCCCTGTGCGTCACCAGGTGTGACCCAAAAAGCAAAAAAAAAAAAAAGAAAAGAAACATGGCCTAAAAGTATAAGACAGCTAACTGAATGGGGGAAAGCTTTTGCATTCAACTCATCAGATAAATGTTTGATATCTAGGATATATACTCACAAAGATCAACAAAAAATATAAAAAATGGGGAGAGCAAATAGACTCTTCTCAGAGAAAGTCAGATACCCAGTAGGCACATGAACAAATGGTCAGAATTTCTTATCATCAGAGAAATCCAATTCAAGATGACCATGAATACCATTTCATGCCAGTGAGAATGGTAGATATCAAAAATACTAGAAATAATCTGGGTTGGCAATAATCTGGTATAAAAGGAACTCTCATTACTGCTGATGGAAATGTTTTCTGGTGCCATTTCTGTGGAAAACAGTATGTAGAGTTCAATTCTTAGAGAATTCTCTAAGAATTGAACTCTAATTCTCTAATTCTCTAAGAATTTAGTTCAATTCTTAGAGAATTGAACTGCCATATGACCCAACCATACCACTTTTGGGCACTACCCACACAGCATAAAAACACATTCAAAAGGATATATGCATACCATTATCCTTGCTACTCAATATAATAGCTAAGATATAGAATCATCCTAGTGTTCAATAACAGATGGATAGATTATGATGATGTGGCTATATACACACAGTGCAATACTATGCATGTGCAAGGAACAATAAAGTAATGCAATTTGCTGCAACATGGATGGAATTGAAAGATATCATATTGAGTGAAGTAAGCCAGAAGATTAAAGACAAACAATACTCTCACTTATATCTGTGGTGTCTAGAATACTGCATGAGGAAATGTAGTAAAAGGGGGATGCCTAGATCATGCTTGACCCAGAGTTTAGAGGGAAGGAAAGAGCAGAAGGACATTCTTGGAAGAAATCAAGTGGGGGAATAGTGAACTGGAACAAATGGAATATAGACATTAGGGCTTCAGATATACTGGTGATATGAATGAATGGTATAGCCAAATATCTAAAGCGCAGACTCAAAAAAACTGAAGATATGAGATATAAGCTGCAACCAATGGAGCTTTATAATGTTCCTGACAAGTTGACAGGCGGGAATGAGGTAGGGGTTGAGATGGAGAAGGAATATGGAACACTAGTGGAGGGAAGTTAACACTGGTGGCAGGATTCATGTTGAAATATTATATGCCTAAAACTCAACTATCAATAACTTTGTAAATTATAATTCTTTATCAAAAAATTTTGTAAAAATATCTAGGAAAATAAAATCATATACCTTAGTTCACTTATCCATTCAAGCACTCTTCCTTTCATTCATTTATTAGCAGATACGTTTTGTGACTACTGTGTGCCTGGCACTGTGTCAATCATAAGAAATAGAAGAAACACATATTGGAGAGAGCTCAATTACTGAACACATGTTTTACAGAATGGAAACCTGTAAAATACCTTATGTACCCTGTGCATCACCAGGAATTACCTTGTGCACTAAACTAGCAGTGACTCCTGAGCACTGCTAGGTGTGGTCTATAAAGCAAACAACTAAATTTCATAAAATAGACAAAAATAAAAATTTAGGGTGCAGAAATATAAATAGAAGGTCATTATAGTATAGGATTGTATATGGAAAGACAGATTGGCACCTACCCATAACAGAATTATAGAGATATTATCGGGAAGTGGAATCTGAAGTTCTAACAGAGGAGATAGTCATGTCTGAGTAGAATACTAAGAAAGCAACTGGAGAAAAGATAAGGTGTTAAAGATGAAAATACCATTCTATACAAGGGAGAAAATATGTTCAAAATCACGAGAGGTTGACACCATTCTAGCAAGCTTGAGAAATTTTAGGTTAATTCTTCAGTACTAGAGCACAACATTTGTTAGGAGAGGGAGACTGGAAATAAGACGAGATAGGAAACATGTAACTGGACTATGTCATTAGTAGCCATTTCAATGATCCTGAACCCTTATAAAAGCCAGAAGCCTGTGTACTAATGTGCTTTCCTTTAGTATAGTTTTTTCTATATTTTTACATCTAACTGGATGCTTTTCATAGCAAAAGAAAATGAGAATGAAGATAAGTTATTTTTTTCTAAAAGCCTGTTTAATTTCCAGAATCTCGGACTTCTCTTTGTAACGTTATCACTTTTATGACAACATACCAAAATATTTAACATAAAAGTTCTCTCATATACTACAAATTAAACATTACGTAAGTTTTCTATTTAAAATATCTGTTGACAGGAAATAAAATAATGTCTGGTCTGTAGCTATTCTTTTGTAGAAGTTCTGTCTCACAGTTGATGTATATTCTTTTTGAGCTAAAAAAAAGAATGATCATCTTAACAGCAGTATAAAATGCATAATGTTTTAGCATCTTGGTATGATTTTGAAAGAAAAGCTTTTATCTCTTTAGAGTCATACAATTCAAATGAGCTTTAGTTTTTGTAAACCCTCCATAATTGGTTCTATTAATTAGATGGTCAATCAGATTTGGAGGGGCACAGATTTAAGGACTTTAAAAAAATAAACTGCAATGTTATTACTTTCAAGTGTTGTACTTGAGGTTCCTATAAGTGCCTTTTAAATAAGTACACACATTTTTGTTCAGTGCAAATGTTGCTAAGCCAGTGGTTCTTGAAAAACAACTGGTCTGTGTAGAGTTTTTAATATTCACATTTACTAATTTTATTCTGCATACACACGGAATTTTCTGGACTAGAGACAGCCTGTTGTTATTCAATTAAAAATCAAATAATAACCTCAATTCCTTCTATCTTGATTTTGTATTTGTGCATTGGGGACACGCAAAATCTGGCGAAAGCGAGAGGAGGAACCGGCCGGCAGTCGCCTTCCTAAGCCGAGCATCGCCGCGGCAGAGCCGCTACGCTGCGGAACTGGAGTAGGCGGCGTTGGAGAATCCTGGGGCTGCCCTCCTCCTGGGCTGGCCGCGGTGTGGGGAGGGGATGTCGGTCAGTGCAAGAACCCTTGCTGCTGAGGAGAGGAGCGTCAACAGCAACAGCGCCATGGTAGCTCAATAGAAGAACCTTTAAGGCTATGTGTGATTCGCAAATCTCCCAAATCAAGTACACAGAAAATCAGTGAAGAGGGGGTTTGAATTTACACTTATGGTTGTGGGTGAATCTGGACTGGGAAAATCAACATTAATCACCTCATTATTGCTCACAGACTTGTATTCTTCAGAATATCCAGGTCCTTCTCACAGGATAAAAAAAGAAATTGACTGTGCAGATATGTAAATTACTATCGCAGTTAATGATAATCTGGTGTAACATTAAGACACATTAGCTATGGGGCAATCCCCCATGAGCAGAGGGGAGAAGGAAGATGGAACAGAGAAGGGATCACTAAGAAAATGATGGCTAGAGGAACCAGTTGGGATGGGAGATGCATGCCGAAAGTAGATAATGGACCAAACATGTTGACCTCTCAGTGTCTGTGTTGCAAGCTATAATACCCAAAAGGAGAGAGAGAGAGTATGGGGAATATTGTCTGCCTTAGAGGCAGGGGGAGGGTGGGAAAGGCGGGATATACCCAGGATATTGGTGGTGGGGAATGTGCACTGGTGGAGGGATGAGTGTTTGATCATTGTGAGATTGTAACCCAAACATAAAAGCTTGTAACTATCTCATGGTGATTCAATAAAATTTTAAAAATTAAAAACACACACACACACACACATTAGCACTGTAGCATTGTCATCCCATTGATCATCGATTTGCTAGAGCAGACACCAGTAATATCTCCATTGTGAGACTTGTTGTTACTGTTTTTGGCATACTGAATATGCCACGGTTAGCTTGCCATTAAATACATTAAAATTAAAGATATACTATAACTCTAAAAAATATGGGGTAAGCGGGGCTGGAGTGATAGCACAGTGGGGAGGGCATTTGCATTACATGGGGGTCCCAACCCAGGTTCGAATCCCAGCATCCCATATGGTCCCCTGACCACCACCATGATTTATTCCTGAGTGCAGAATCCCTGTGTACTGCCGAGTGTGACCCAAAAAGCTTAAAAATACATGGGTGAGGGACATTTGGGGTCACACCTGGCAGTACTCAGTGTTTTCTCCTGGCTCTCTACTCAGGGATCACTCCTGGAGGAGTTCAGGGACCATTTGGGATGACAGGAACCAAACCAAGTCAACCACATTCAAAGCAAACAGGCTTCCCACCTGTACTGTCCTCCAGTCTCAAATTTTATAGATTTTTGCCTAGAAGTAGGTTTTATGTTAGATTTGACTAAATGATGTGGTCAAAAACTTATTAATAGAGACACAGAGAAGTGTGACCATTTAGATAAATCACCTTCATTACAGTCTATAAATTTGCCCTGAGGACAATCCTAGAGATTATTTTTTAAATTCTCTTTTAAAAATTAAAAGATTACATAAAATTTCTGTGATGTAGTAGGCTGGAGTGATATCACAGCGCGTAGGGTGTTTGCCTTGCACGCGGTCAAACTGCTTCGATTCCTCCGTCCTTCTCGGAGAGCCTGGCAAGCTACCGAGAGTATTCAATATGCTAAAAAACAGTAACAAGTCTCACAATGGAGACATTACTGGTGCCCACTCAAGCAAATCGATAATCAACGGGACGACAGTGCTACGGTGCTACAGTGCATTGGGGACAAAACCCAGGACCTCATACATGTTTGGCATGTGCTCTACCACTGACTTATATCCTCAAATCCTACATTCTGATTCTTATATCTGGGGTGAAAAGAAGTCAGGCCAAATATCACACACATGCAAAATAATAGTCTATTCAAAACGAGTAGCAGCAGAGAAGTGGGATTTTCTTCTCTTCAAACATAGGGAAACAGTACCTCAACTTTCTGAACTGAAATGAGACTGAAACCTTGACTTTGGGACACAAAAGGAACTTGGTTCTATCCCAACCTTATGAAATATTAATTAGTGCTTCTATTAAATATATATTTCTCCAAGTTTTATGATCTAGCCCTCAAGTTTCCCTGGTTTGATTTTCCTTAAAATGTAAACATATATTGTCAGAGGCAGAATCTCCTGCCCAGATTCTGGGCAGATACCAGGCTGTCTTCACCGGGGCCCCCTCAGAGGGGAGCGGGTTGAGTTTCCCTCTCTGCTCCAAGCAGAGCCCTGGCAACCGAAAACCTCCAGAACCAAGCCACAGCCGTGCTCAAGAACACACTCCACACACTCGGATGACTCTCATCTATGAATGAACTGGCTCACATGCTGCGGGAAACGGTAGCTCAGATAGAGAATGGAACACCAAGTAGAGGATGTTGGGAGGACCCATTCGGGTAAGTAGACTATAGACCTAACATGAAGGCCACTCAATACCTCTATTGCAAACTACAACACCCAAAAGGAGAGAGAACAAAAGGGAATACCCTGCCACAGAGGCAGAGTGGGGTGGTGGGTGATTTGGTGCAGGTGGTGAGAGGGATACTGGGATCATTAGTGGAGGTGAATGGCACTGGTGGAGGGGTGGGTAAACGATCATTGTATGAGTGAAATGCAAAGACAAAAGTTCATAAGTCTGTAACTGTACATCACAGTGATTCTCTAATAAAAAATTAAAAAAAGAAAAAAAATAACAAAAAATATGCTCTTGATTGGGTTTCAGTCATGATTGGTTCATGAAACCAAATCATGAACAACTTTGTAAGAAAAAAACGAACCGGCAGAGGCACCCAGGTAAGTAGGACCCATGCCTGAGATCTCCAAGCCTGCTCAGATCAGGACTGGGCCTCCTCCACTCAATCACCAGTTTTCCAGTAGCTTGGCAGCCACACCCATAAACTGCCCCTGGTGCCATGTAATCTCATCAATGGCCAAGATCCAGAAACTAAAAAAAACAAAGCTCCTGGAAGATAGCAATGCAGAATCTCCCAGGGCAGAACCTGGCAAGCTACCCGTGGCACATTCAATATGCCAAAAACAGTATCAATAATGGGCTTCATTCACCTGACCCTGAACATGACAGGGACTAATGGAGATATTACTGGGGCCTGTTCGAGCAAATCAATGAGCAATGGGATGACAGTGATAGAGTGATATTGTCAGAGTTAGATAAATTCCCTAGATTTCTTTCAGTACTAGGGAACAGTACATTCTCAAAGCTTGTTTTTAGCCCAATATTTCAAGTTTTCAACTAAGCTTTTTAATAAAACCCCAAACTGCTCAAATACAAAAAACATTACTCTTTATCCCATAGTTAGTCTACATTATCAGTGAGATTATTATTTCTTTGAATTGATTGTTGCTTAGCAACTCCTTCTGACTTCCCCAATGAAAGCTTTCTTGACCCAGTATATTCTCATCATAATGAATTTTAGTATAATATATTCAACAAATATTCACTGAGTGCCTGCTATTTGCCCGGTTCTATTCTAATCAGATATTTCTTTATAGTAAACTTCTTTCTCAGCTAGCATTTTACTTTTGTTATTTTACTTACCTTTCCCTTTAATAATAATGTCTCTTCTAAAGTTAAATTGATTCTTTTATTGTTTGCTAATACAAAAATCCTTAAATAACCATGATACCCCAAAGCTTCCGTCTGATTTTTTTAATTTGGAAAAGCGTGATAGCATTTTACTTTAATTTTTTTACAGATTTATAAATTTTCATGATTACGTTCCAATCGAACAATGTTTGAGTACCCATTCCTCCACCAGTGTCCATTCTCCACCACCAATGTTCCCAGTGTTCATCCCATCACCTCCACCCCTTCACACCCCTTGCCTCTGTGGCAGACACATTTCCTCTTACTCTCTTTCTCCTTTTGGGTGTTATGGTATGCAATATATGCACTAAGCATTTATCATATTTGGTTAATAGTCTACTTTCAGCACACATCTACCATCCTGAGCAAACCCTCCAACCATCATTTATTTAGTGGTCCCTTCTCCATCCCACCTGCCTATTCCCTCAGCACATGAGATTGGCTTATCTCTATATCTCTACTATCACTTATCTCTACTTATCTCTACTATCCTTAGGTGTTATTCTCTTACTAGGTTGCTTTATATTCACAGATTGGTGCTGTCATTCTGTGTCTGTCCCGCTCTTTCTGACTCATTTCACTTAGCATGATGCACTCTATTGTTGATCCACTTATATACAAATTTCATGAACCCAGCAATACCACTTCTGGAAATATATCCCAGAGATACAAAAAGCATAGTAGAAATAGCATCTGTACTTGCATGTTTATTGCAGCACTATTTACAATATACAGAATCTGGAAAAAAACCCTTGTGCCCAAGAACAGATGACTGGTTAAAGAAATTTTGGTGTATCTACACAATGGAATATTATGCAGCTGTTATAAAAGATGAAACCATCTGAAATTTTTTGAGCAAGATCTGTAACATAATTCTTTGAGGACTACTCAGATCAATTACTACTTTCTTTTTTGCCATCTTTCCTTATAACTTTTAAATCCTAGCTGCTAATCTTTGAGACATCCACATATCCTCCTTCACTAAACTCAAACCTATTTACGTGCATACTAAACTAAATTAAATGACGTCTCACTTTTTAGCCAAGGAACTTTTCATCCAACCTGTGCCCAACTCACAAACATTTTTGATTGCCAATAATTCTAGAAATAGAAAAAAAGTTTATTGGGATGCAAAGAGAAAGAAAATATCCAGGAGAAGAGGATCTTATTTTAGGATCAAGTTTGATTGTCAAATTTTAAATCCCTTATTTAAGATGAAGTCCATGATATTTTAAAGGTCTATGGTTTTTTCATAGCCCAGTTCACCTTTAATATAAAAACCAGGCAATTCATATCCATAACAACATAGCTAGTCAAAAGCGATCAGTGACCCATCATTGTTATATTTCTGGACCATTTTTAAAGATTTTTTTAGAAATAAAGTAGTTTCATAACCAGAATAAATATAAACCCAAAAGGTTACCGGGATCATTGATGGTAGAGAATGGGCACTGATAGAGGGATGGGTACTCAATCATTGTATGACTGAAATGCAAGCACGAAAGTTTGTAAGTATGTAACTGTACCCCATGGTGATTAACTAATAAAAATTTTTTTAAATACATGAGTTCTTATTAGAGTTATAAAAATATATTTGTGTTATATTTATAACCTCGTGTATAAACTAAAACCCATCAAATTTTATACTCTTTAAAATATGTACTTTATAATATGTGAATAATATTTCAATAAAATAACGTTATAAAAAGAATGAGGTTTTCTTGTGTTTCCATTTGTTGGACTTAAAAGTTTAACAAGCTTTTATAAAAGTTTTGTAACTGTATCTCATGGTGATTCAATAAAAAATGGAAAAATAAATATGAATAAAAGGGGAAAGAATATATTGTTAAGAAAATGGCATTTAATGCCATATTTCAATAAAGTGATGGTTAACCAAGGAAAAAATGTTTAACAAGAAAAGCAAGAAAATATGAAGCCTATTATCATCAGAAAATGATGTCCTTTTCTAAGTACGCTGGGTAGTCACTGTAAATTATTTTAACAGTGGAAGGAGAGTAACACTAAGCAATGAATAGTTAAAACTTATACAATCTGCATGTAATCACTATCTGAGTTTAAAGGTAAAATTACAGGAGGCCAGAGAGTTAGTACATGGCTCAAGGTGCACTTGCATTGCCTTTTGTCAAGCCTGGTTCAAATCCACTTCACCAAACATGTTTCCCTGAGCACTATCAGGTATAATTCTTGAGCAGAGTACCAGAAATGGCCCCTGAGCATCGCGGAATCTGCTCAACTACCCCCCAACTAGATAAATAATTCGATGATTTTATGAATGAATAAATGTAGAAAAATACATATAATTTCAGGGTGTAGTTCAGTGCAAACTTGTAATTTGTATAGTCAATGTATAGTCAGTTGTGGTGCTGGTAATTAATGAATGGGTTGGGAGTGGTCTTCAGCTTAGTCTGGAGGGGAATATGAGGTGAAATATTTTTAAGACAGAATTATAATAAGAAGAAAAAAATTCTACAGATTAACAGAGCTTGTAGACTATTTGGACACAGAAGTGTAGTGATCAGTTATTGAACTCTCCAAGATTTAGACCTATTAAGCTTGGGGGTAAATATTATGACCATTCAGATGAATGAAACAAGGGTAAAGCGGAAGACCATTGATTGGGAAAGAATAGTACCAGTTCCATTTGAGAAAGGTTGATTATAAATATAGGAGGAACAGAGCAGAAATTCCAAACTAATCATCCCAAAAGACTAAGATAACAATTTATTTGAAAACAATTGAAAAATGAAAGCTATGTTTAAAGGCAGCTTTAAGGGAAAGAGATTTCTGTGTGTCATGGTAGAAATATAGAGTCCCACTCTTTCTGACTCACTTCACTCAGCATGATAATCTCCATCTCCATCCATTTATAAGCAAATTCCATGACTTCATTTTTCTAACAATTGTATAGTATTCCATTGTGTAGATATACTGTAGTTTCTTTAACCAGCCATCTGGTTAAAGAATTGGATTGTTTCCAGATTCTGGCTATGGAAACAGTGCTTCAATGAACATGCAATTGCCAATGTCATTTATCCTGTATGTTTTTGCACCTCGGGGGTATATTTCCAGAAGTGATATTGCTGTGTCATATGGAAGATCAATTTCTGGTGTTCTGAGGAATGTCCATATTGTTTTCCAAAAAGGCTAGGACCAATTGGCATTCCCATGAACAATGAATGAGTCCCTTTCTCCTCGCATCTGTGTCAGCACTGGTTGTTCTTATTCTGTTTTGATGTGTGCCAGTCTGTGGTGTAAAGTGATATCTCTTTGTTGTTTTGATTTGCATCTCCCTGGTGATTTGTGATGAAGAGCATTTTTTCACATATACTTGGCCATTAGTATTTCTTTTTTTTTTTTGAGAAAGTTTCTGTTCATTTCTTTTCCCCATTTTAAGTTGGGGTTGGAGGATTTTTCTTATAAAGTTTTACTAGTGTCTTATATATCTTGGATATTACCCCCTTATCTGATGTGTATTGGGTAAATAATTTTTATCGTTTCATGGGCTATCTCTGTAACTTGGTCACCTTTTCTTTTTAAGTGCAAAAGCTTGTTAGACTAAAAAAAACAAAAGCTTGTTTCACTCATTTATGGGATATAAAAAAGACATGATATGAGACTAACACCAAAGAACAGTCAAAATAAGGACAAGGAAATTGGTCCACCGTTGGTAGCATGCCTCAAGGGCTGGGGGAGAGGGCAGTTGGGATAGAGAAGGGACCATTATGACAATGATGGTTCGAAGAGATCTCTCTGGATGGGAGATATGTGCAGAAAGTGGGTAAAGGACAAAACACGATTGCCTCTCAGGATCTGTATTGCAAACCATAATGCCCAAAAGGAGAGAGACAGAGAGACATAGAGAGACAGAGACATAGAGAGACACACACAGAGGGTGTGGAAGGAGGGATACTGGGGATATTGGTGGTGGGAAATGTATACTGGTGGAGCGATGGGTGTTGGAACATTGTATGTCTGAAACCCAATTCCAAAATCTTTGTAACTTTATCTCATAGTGATTCAACAAGATATTTTTTTTTAGTTTTGTACTGTTTATTTATTTTTTAAAATTTTTAATTAGTGAATCACCGTGAGGGTACAGTTACAGATTTATACAATTTTGTGCTCATGTTTCCCTCATACAAGGTTCAAGAACCCATCCCTTCACCAGTGCCCATTCTCCACCACCAGTAAACCCAGCATCTCTCCCACCCTCCCCAGACCCATCCCCCCCCACCCCACCCTGCCACTGTGGCAGGGCATTCCCTTCTGTTCTCTCTCTCTAATTAGCTGTTGTGGTGTGCAATAAAGGTGTTGAGTGGCCACTGTGCTCAGTCTCTAGCCCTCATTCAGTCCGCAACACCCTTCCCCCACATAGCCTTCGACTGCATTATAGTTGGTGATCCCTTCTCTGAGTTGCCCTTTCCCCAGAATGTAGGGCCAGCCTCCAAACCATGGAGTCAACCTCCTGGTACTTATTTCTACAATTCTTGGGTTCAACAAAATATTTTTAAAAAGTGTAGAGTCCCAGAAGGAGACACTAAAAGAAAAATCAATGCTGTGGGCAAAGATCTTAAAGGTCTGTCACAAATAAAGTCAAATCATAGCCAAGTCAAATTACTGCAAGTAACAACTGAGAAACATGCACTGAATTTATCTACCTTGTGCAAATGTCTTCAAGAGTTCAAAAATTAATGTGAAATGTTGGGCTTAGAATGACAACATTGGATATGATTCCAAAATAATTTAGTTTAATATTTGTGTAATATCATGTTTGTTTTCATGCCAACATCATGTGTCAAGGAGGGTAATACATTTCTTTCTACTTTTTCCAATTCTTAAGTAATTAATTATTTCCCAAACTCTACTTCTTGATGCATGAAATGAGATCTAAATTAATTAGCCAGAATATTTTCCTTTCAAGCCTCAGTAATGCTGTTTTGTCCAACATTTTGGAATTCAGAAAGTAAAATGTTTAAGAAAGAAAGCAAACCTCATGGAAGAAAATGACAGGATGTAACAAGACTGCAAAAAGATTATTAAAGAAGCAAATTTGCTTGCCACTAGTGCCAAAAGCTGTAAAATAAGACTCAATAGGATCAGAGAAAGATATTTTATCAGAAACAACACAGCTAGACTTATCAATATCAGCACAGAAACAGTATCTCTACTAACTCCAAGTGTCACAGTGTGATGCTATAGCCCCAAATGTGAGCTACAGTTAAATGGATTGTACCATATTTAAGGAGTCTAATTGTACCATACCTAAGGAGTCTGATGCTAAAATGTTAAATTGTAGAAGAAAACAGTAAATAAGCCAGTCACCCCAAATCAAAGAGTGAGTAGTCCTATTATAATGATACTGTGGTATCCTTGGCCTATTTATTTAATAATATGAATAGTTGTAGAAAATTCTCAAGGCCAGAGGAAATTCATGTCTTAAAATGAATTTCATTATCAGCAAGAAAACGTGGAGCCACTCAGGGACAATATCAGATTGCCTCTCCAAATAAATTGGATTTATCTTTATCTGTTGAGCATTCATAGATAACATAAAATTTGGTTATCACAAATCTTCATTCTTTCCAGGACTAAAGATTTATTTTAGAAATCTGCTCTCCCAAAGTTATTTGCATTCTTCCCTTCTCCTCAGAATCCAAATATCCCTTACACTGTAGTCATATTAATTCCCTCCTTTAGAATTTTTACATTTCTTTTCAATCCTCTTTGTTGGTATACAACATCCCATAATCTCAGACCTAGCTAGGCCTGGATGTAAACGTTGTTTTCTGTTACTGTTACTGTTACTCTAACTGACTTTGTTACTGTTTCCGTTGACTGAGTTAATTTGCATATTCTGCCTATGTGGCTGAATATCATTGGTTAGTACATCAACCTACTTAATAAAAAGGGGTTGAACAGGCTGCTCTCCGTCAGGCCACAACACAAAAACCTCCGGAGACAGTCATGTGATCCTCCCCCAAAATGTATATTTCTTCTGAGAGTGAAATGCCTCTGACTGTCAAGTAAAACTGTAAAGCTGCTTTTGTTAGAGAGTTCAAAGTGTCAACATAGGCATCCTGCTGAGAAGTTACAGAATTGCCCATTGCCCCTTTTGATTTTTCTTCCTTTATTTATTCTTTATTTCTTTTCTCCCTTCCTTTCTCCCTTTCTTCTTTTCCCTTTCTTTCTTTCTTTCTTTCTTTCTTTCTTTCTTTCTTTCTTTCTTTCTTTCTTTCTTTCTTTCTTTCTTTCTTTCTTTCTTTCTTTCTTTCTTTCTTTCTTTCTTTCTTTCTTTCTTCCTGCCTATCTTTCTTTCTCCCTTTCTTTCTTCCTGCCTATCTTTCTTTCTCCCTTTCTTTCTCTCTTTCTTCTTCCTTCCTTATCTATATTTCTTCTTTCTCCCTTTCTTTCTCTTTTCTTCTTCCTTCCTTATCTATTTCCTTCCTGTCCCTTTCTTTCTCTTTTTCTTTTTCTTTCCTTATCTATATTTCTTTTCTGTCCCTTTCTTTCTCTTTTTCTTCTTCTTCCCTCTTTTTCTTGTTTCTATCTATATTTCTTTATTCCCTTTCTTTTTCTTCTTCTTTCCTTTCTTTCCTTCTGTCTTTGTTAATTCCCTTTCTTTATCTCTCCCCTTTCTCTATTTCTTCCTTACCGAGCCTTTATCTTCGAGCTCCACATTGGGCACCATATGTTGCAATAATGCTGCAACACCTCTTTTTTAAAAAAAATTAAAGAACCATTATTTACAATGTTTCTAGCTGCATTTTAATTGTATAATGTTCTAGTGTCAATCCCATCACCAGTGTCAACTTCTTCCCACCAGTATTTCCATGTTCTTGCCCCCACTCCCCACCACTACACATACATACAGCCTGCCATCTTGACACACAAATTATAAAGTTTGGTGATTGTAGTTTATAGCTTTTGTTTTCAGTATTGTTGAGTCTATAGTTTGTATATATAGCTATACCACTCGCTCTCATTACCAGTATACCCAAGGCCCCTGACCCCTGTTCCTCCATAAATTGCCTTTCTCATTTTCTTCTATCCCACCTTGATTTCTATTCTTCTCTACACTTTTCCTCCATATGCTCTGGGGTCAAGGGTGGTGTAGGTGTCCTCCTCTTACTACACTGCATTTCCTCATTCAGTTATTTTTGTATATTACAGATAAATGAGATAATCCTCTTTTACTTCTTTTGGCTTATTGTATTTTTATTTTATTTTATTAAATAAAGAGGAGTACTACTATTTATTCAGCCATAAATTAAGCTGATTGAATTTGGCATGAATTCCACATCACTTTTTAAAAATAATTTTAATTGAATATCCGTGAGATAGACTATTACAAAGCTGTTCCTAATTGGGCTTCAGTCATACAGTAATCGAGCACCTATACCTCCACCAGAGTACATTTGCCACCACCAATGTCTCCTGTTTCCCCAGGCTGACCTTCCCCCCTTTGACTTACTCTGATCTGTTTGGCCATGTGCAAGTCTGAGATTAACTGTGACTTTTTATCTCTTTTGAGATTTATTTATGGGTCTCTGAAATAAATGAGCTTGTTTAGCTGAGCCGGAGTTGGTTTGTGGGGGTGGCTCCCACATACAGAACTTTTGGCCATTTAATTTCTTGGTAAACTTGTCCCCATATTATTGGGGTCTGGCCAAAGGCACAGAGGCAATTTTTGTGTATCAGGAAGCCTGAAGGAACCATCAGGCTGATGCACTTGCTCCACAGGTACAGGTTGACCTGATGGCAGCACCATATAACCCTGACTTATTTTGTTTAACATGATACCTTCCAGTTCCAAACAGGTTGTAGTAAACTGAATGAATTTATCAATCCTTGCAGCTGCACAGTATTCTATTGTGTAAATATACCACAGCTTCATAATTCACTCATCTTTCAATGGACACCTAGATTGATTCCATATCTTAGTTATTTTATTAAGTGCTCCAATGAATAATAGTGTGCATATGTCTTTTTGGATGATGTTTTGTGTGCTGGTGTATATATCCAAAAAGCTGGACTACTAGGTCATACAGCAGCTCAATTATAAGTTTACTAATTACTCGCATACTGCTTGTCACAAGAGTTGAACCAGGTAACATTCCCACCAGCGGAGGATGAGAGTTCTTTTCTCATCACATCCCTGCCAACAAAGACTGTTCTCACTGTTGTTGATATGCACCATTTTCCCTAATGTGAGATGAT
This sequence comes from Sorex araneus, assembly GCF_027595985.1. NCBI lineage: Eukaryota > Metazoa > Chordata > Mammalia > Eulipotyphla > Soricidae > Sorex > Sorex araneus. The sequence goes on along the minus strand of NC_073313.1, from coordinate 77,093,946 downwards.
ATGTCATTATCATCTTTCTTTTTTAAGTGGAGGATTTTGGGCCACAACCAGAGGTGCTCAGAGACTACTCTGGCTCTGTGTTTTGGGATCATACCTACTGGCACTCAGGAGATAATGAGGTGCAGAGGATTCAACCTGAAACTATTAAATGTGAAGCATACATTCAACCCATTAGACTATCTTTCATGCCATTCTGGCTTTCCTTTGAAGTAATTACTGGATTTGTTCATGAATTTCACATCCCAATGCATCATGTTTCAGAACAGGGGAAAAATTTTTAATTCTTTTTGACTCAGGTACTGTAATTTACTGTATTACAAATGATGCTTTCTGTGTAAAAATTCCAATACCACACCCATCACCAGTGTATCCACATCCCAATCTCTCTCTCTTTCACACAGACCCCACCATCACCACCATCACCATCTTAGTTTTGAGAGTCAGTTCTATTGTTCTGTTGCCTTTGGACCTTTATTGAATGCATCAAAAAGTTGTGTCTTGGACTGGGGAGGGGGGAGAGGGATGTTGGGTTTACTTTTGGTAGAGAATGGGCACTGGTGAAGGGATGGGTTATCAAACTTTGTAAGGGAGAAACATGAGCACAAAAATGTATAAATCTGTAACTGTACCCTCACGTTGACTCACTAATTAAAAATAAACTATAAAAAAAGTTGTGTCTTATATACATAATGTAGCTCTTAGGGCTGTAAATATTTTTATCTTTTCATGCGTGTTATGCTCTCTACCACAATAATTCAAAGCTGCCATTATGCTATGAAATAAGTCATGGACAATAATACATAAATGATTGAGAGCAGCTGTATTCTAATAAATCTTTATCCATAAAACATATGACCATACTTTGGTACATCTATACAATGGAATACTATGCATCTGTTAGAAAAAAGGAGGTCAAGAATTTTGTAGTTAAGTGGATGGGCATGAAAAGTTTCATGCTGAGTGAAATGAGTCAGAAAGAGAGAGAGACAGACATAGAAAGATTGCACTCATCTATGGTATATAGAATAACAGAGTGGGAGACTAACACCCAAGAACTGTAGAAATAAGTACCAGGAGGTTGACTCCATGGCTTCGAGGCTGGCCTCACATTCCGGGGAAAGGGCAACTCCAGAGAAGCGATCACCAACTACATTGTAGTCGAAGGCCATGTGGGGGAAGGGAGTTGCGGGCTGAATGAGGGCTAGAGACTGAGCACAGCGGCCACTCAACACCTTTATTGCAAACCACAACAGCTAACTAGAGAGAGAGAACAGAAGGGAATGCCCTGCCAAAGTGGCAGGGTGGGGTGGGGGGGAGATGGGATTGGGGAGGGTGGGAGGGACGCTGGGTTTACGGGTGGTGGAGAATGGACACTGGTGAAGGGATGGGTTCCCGAACTTTGTATGAGGGAAGTATAAGCACAAAAGTGTATAAATCTGTAACTGTACCCTCACGGTGATTCTCTAATTAAAAATAAATAAATTTAAAATAAAAAAATTAAAAAAACATATGACCATAGGGCAAATTTATCCCAGAGTCTATAGTTTACTGACTATGTCTTTGTGTTTGTTACAAGAAAATGATTATAGACTAATATATCAAAAAACAAAGGTAAACATTCTTTTAAATACTAGTAATTTTTTGGGGGGTCACACCTGGCGATGCACAGGGGTTACTCCTGGCTCTGCACTCAGGAATCACTCCTAGCGGTGCTCAGGGGACCTTATGGGATGCTGGGAATCGAACCCGGGTTGGCAGCGTGCAAGGAAAACGCCCTACCCGCTGTGCTATTGCTCCAGCCGCAATACTAGTAATTTTTAAATACTAGTAATTAAATCCAGCTTCATTAAAAAAGAATAATAGATGATTATCAAGTGAGGTTTATCCCAAGAATTCAAATGCTGTTTAATATTAAAAGTAATCAAGAACATTTCCTGTATTAGCATAATAAAGAAAAACAAGTTATCTCAACGGATGTAGGCATTTGAAAAAATTCAGAATCTATTATAAAAATTCTTAGCAAGTAATGACTAGATAGGCTTTCTCGATATAATAAAGGATCTTTTTTTTTTGTCAGGGATGTAACTCCATGATAGAATACTTGCGTTGCATGTGTGAGGCCCCGGATTCATTGCTTAGAATTGATGGCATTGGTGTATACTCCATGATTAGTTTCAAGGAACCAATGACATCGATGTAACATGAAGTTTATAAAAATAAGTGCCCCATAAGCTCCTGCAAGCTGATATGAGTTGGCTTGAGCACGTCATAATTTTAGCTCATATTAGAATCAAACCAAATGCTCATCAATAGTTGAGTAAATAGAGTGATAAATTATGAATTATTAAATATAGTATAATGCCATTCAGCAATGAAAAGAAACTATAGCATAGACAAATCTCAAAGACTTACTGAAAGATGCCAGATAAAATACACTCAACAACTCTTTCTTTATGGAATTCTGGAAATTTCAAAATAAAACGAAATAAAAGATGCACCATAGTTTCTTTATCCATTCATCTGTTCTCTGGCACTCTGGTTTTTCCAGCTTCTGGCTATTGTGAATAGTGCTGCACTGAAAATAGGAGTGTAGATGGTGTTTTTGCTGTGAGTGTTTGGGCCCCTATAGTATATTCCCAGAATTGGTGTTGCTGGCTCAAATGGAAATTCAATTTCTAGTTTTTTTTGAATAATGTCCATATTATTTTCCAAAAATACTGCATCAGTTGGCATTCCCACCAACTGAAGGAGAATTCGTTTCTCCATGCACCACTCCAGCACAAGCAGTTCTTGTTCTTTTGGATGTGTGCCAGCCTCTGTGATGTGACGTGCTATCTCATTGTTGTTTTGATTTGAATCTCCCTGCTAACATAATGGAATATTACAAAGCAGTTAAGAAAATGAAGTCATGAAATTTGCTTATAAATGGATGGACATGAAGAGTATCATGCTGAGTGAAATAAGTCAGAAGGAGAGGAACAGATATAGAATGACTGCATTCATTTGTGATATATGAAAATATATATTAGAAGACTAATATCCAAGGCCAGGGAAAACAAGGGCTAGGATTACTGGTCAATGGTTGGAATTTACCACAAGAGGTGTGGGGCAAAAGGTAAATTAGATAGAGAAGGGAACAAATGACAATAATCGTTGGAAATTATCACTTTGGAGAAGAAGAGTGTTAAAATTAGGAAAAAGGATATACATGACAACCACTCAGTATCAGTATTGTAAACCACAAACCACAAAGCCGAGAGAGAGAGAGAGAGAGAGAGAGAGAGAGAGAGGTGCCTGCCATAAAGGCAGGCTGGGTGGGGTGGGGCGTGATGGAAGGAAAACTAGGGACACTGGTGCTGGGAAATGTGCACTGGTGTAGAGATGGGTGTTGGAACACTATGAATGAAACCTAATCATGAACAGCTTTGTAAGAGTATATCTCACAATGATTCAATTTTTAAAAACCTAGATAAAATAAAGACCATGAGTGATTTTTAAAATCTCAGACTAGCATTGGTGGATGTAATTTTTATGATGGCTACTCAGGTGGATATGCAACCAAAACTCGAACTTGACACACAAACTCTTTTTTTTCTGTTTGCTAGTTTGTAGGTAGATTTATTTTATTTTTTTCCATCTGGACTTTATTGATCTAATAAAATTACATTAAGAATTGAAATAAATTATACATTTTTGTGCTCATATTTCCCCCATACAAAGTTCGAGAACCCATCCCTTCACCAGTGCTCATTCTCTACCACCAGTAAACCCAGCATCTCTCCCACCCTCCCCAGTCCCGTCTCCCCCCCACCCCACACTGCCACTATGGCAGGGTATTCCCTTTTGTTCTCTCTCTCTGATTAGGTGTTGTGGTTTGCAATAAAGGTGTTGAGTGGCCATTGTGTTCAGTCTCTAGTCTACATTCCGCACGCATCACCCTTCCCCCGCATGACCTCCGACCACATTTTTCTTGGTGTTCCCTTCTCTGAGTTGCCCAGAATGAGAGACCAGCCTCCAAGCCATGGAGTCAACCTCCTGATACTTATTTCTACTATTCTTGGTTGTTAGCCTCCTAGTCTATTATTCTATATTCCACAGATGAGTGCAATCTTTCTATGTCTGTCTCTCTCTTTCTGACTCATTTCACTTAGCATGATACTTTCCATGCTGATCCACTTATATGCAAATTTCATGACCTCATTTTTTCTAACAGCTGCATAGTATTCCATTGTGTAGATGTACCAAAGTTTCTTCAACCAGTCATCTGTTCTAGGGCACTCGGGTTTTTTCCAGATTCTGGCTATTGTAAACAGTGCTGCGATGAACATATAAGTGCAGATGTAATTTCGACTATACGTTTTTGCTTCTCTGGGATATATTCCCAGCAGTGGTATTGCTGGGTCAAATGGGAGTTCAACCTCTAGTTTTTTGAGAATTGTCCATATTGTTTTCCAAAAGGGCTGAACCAGTCGGCATTCCCACCAGCAGTGTAGAAGGGTCCCTTTCTCCCCACATCCTCTCCAACAGCGGTTGCTTTTGTTCTTTTGGATGGACACACAAACTCTTTATGGGCATCCTTTATTTATCTTTTATATGGTTTGGGGGCGACCACATTCAGCCATTCTGGGAGCAATTCTCTAAGCTCTGAGTCCAAGGCTTTTTCCTGGTTGTATTCAGGAAACCATGTAGTGGTGGAGATTGAATCTGGGGTTCCAGCATACAAAGCATGCTTTCAGCTGGTTGAGTTATCTCTCTGGCCCCCAAAGGACAAAATTGTTAAAAATAAATGAATTCAAAATGTGATTTTCTTCTTTTGTTCTCAATAATATAATCACCCTATATTTTGTCTTCATTCATTTGACTTTTCACTACTAGAGGAACTTAGTGTTACTTGACAGAACAGATAATAAGGGTTTGGTCTAACTTTCAGAGCAAAGATAAATAGTTAAAGCACCTTGTAGAAGCCATGTTAATACATCTCTATCTAGGAAAGTATCTTCTAATCCTCATCTCACCTCTAATTTGGCTCTATAGTAATTGCAATTCTCCCTACCCAGGGCTTGTGTTCATAAGATTATACGGAGAAAACATATTGCCTCCCGTGTATCGCCTGAGAAAATAAACCCTAACACAGTAATAATATGACAAACATAAAATATTCAAGACTCGGATACTTAATAGTAAACTAATTAACCCTTAGAAAGCTCATGAATTAATAAGCATTTACATATCTCTGTCAGGAGCTGTTCTATGAACTTCTTATTTAATTATCCCATCTAATCCTCACCCAAAACTGAAGCAGGCACATCATCATCCCCACTTTACTAATGAGTAGATAGCAGTACAGAATAGCTGGGATGTCATTGTTCTTAAAAGTATAGACCATCTATAATGAACACAAAAGAAATCCAGTTCTCTTCCAGTAACAAACGAAGGGAATCATTATTTTCATTGACATGATAGAAGCTAGGAATTTGTCTAGTAAGTACAAGTGCAATTTTGCTGTTGCATAGCACACATAGAAAAAAATAAAGTGAAAAGTTTTGAAATATGGGTTTAAAGCACAGAACTATAGGAGACTGGGAGATGAGTCTGTGGCAAAAAGCACCTGCCTTGTAAATGTGAAATCAACAGTTTGATCCTTAGCATTGGCCACATCTGTTAAGTGCAATCCCAACAGGTCCACAACATGGAACTCCTGATAACACAACAGGGTGTGAAATCACTAGAGCAACACAGCCAGTTGTATACCAGCATCACAACCAAGATATGTGAGCCCCATGACCAAGAATGTGTGTGACCCTGGCAAGGCCATTTAGATAACAGAAAGAACTGAATGGGGGCAAGAATGATTATGAAGATTATCTCTAAGTGGGAAAATTACATTTGATCTTTTCCCCTTCCTCCTTTATTTCTGTCTTTTACAAATGATTTACAAAAAAAATGTGCATTACATTTGTAATCTTTAAAAAGTCAATGTCTTTTCAACAATGTATTCATTTTAAATACTTTATATATTCCCTGACATTTAATGATATTGGAGGATCTGTGCAATAAGTTAAATTTTCTTTTTCCGCGAATTATACATCAGAATAAAGAGCAAGGAACATTTCCGTTTTACCTAGTGTGACGCCAGTTTTAGAGAATAATTTAACATGCTATTTTATTACTGATAATGGTTTGGTTTTGTGAATCTTAACAAGGATGGCTTTTAGGCACGTGCTGCAAAAAAACATTATGACAATCAGGTTGTTTTGCCATACACTTGAGAAAAGAGATAGATTAATTGAAAATTTATATGCGCTAGCATGGGAGTAATTAAATGTACTAAGCCAAATTTACTTATGATAATAGACTTAATTGGAAAATTCTTTAATGTACAATTTTAATAAGGGCATTAAAGAAATTGGGAAATTTCAAGAACATCTAATCTTTTCTGAATTATAATTGTAAATGAGTGCAGATGACCTAATCTGCTTACGTAAATGATAATTATTAATTTAGTAATTGTACAAATGTGCTCAAAACATGAACTACAGTAATTACAATACAAGCCAATAACTTTCTTGTCTGCCATTTGCATGAATGATTAAATTATATGAGAAATATTTTCTCTATATTTTAAAATCTAATGTAAATTTGAGAACCCAGGGAAATTATTAGTGTAATTAAAACTAATAGATATACACAAATATGGAAAACAAACAGCTGGATCTGTAAAGCTTGAGGAACATTTCATTCTAATTTAAATTCTAAAATCATGCATATTTCATTGTAACTATAATAAATAATGAATCATTGGGAAAATAATATTGCTTCTTATAGTAGCAAGTTGTTATCTATGATACTGGTATTTAAAACCATTTTTTTGTGTGTATGTGAGGTTTTCTTAAGAATATATCTTCTCTGGGGCTGAAGCGATAGCACAGCGGTTAGGGCGTTTGCCTTGCATGCGGCCGACCCGGGTTTGATTCCCAGCATCCCATATGATCCCCTGAGCACCGCTGGGAGTTAATTCCTGAGTGCATGGGCCAGGAATAACCCCTGTGCATCGCCAGATGTGACCCAAAAAGCCAAAAAAAAAAAAGAATATATCTTCTCAATTCCATCTCATTGCACATAATTTTAAAAACTGAAAATAATACTGTGTTGTAAGTTAACCAAAAACACTAAGAGAAGAGAAACCCTAAAGAAATTTGTAATCACCGTATCACTGTATCACTGTCATCCCATTGCTCATCGATTTGCTCAAGTGGGCACTATTGTGAGACTTGTTACTGTTTTTGGCATATCAAATATGCCACAGGAAGCTTGACAGGCTCTGCCATGCGGGCGGGATAGTCTTGGTAGCTTGCCAGGCTTGCCGGGCTCTCCGAGAGGGGTGGAGGAATCCATCCCCGGTCGGCTGCTTGCAAGGCAAACGCCCTACCGCTGTGCTACCACTCTGGCCCATGTAAGATAATTTGTAAAGGGGTTATGAATGCCAAATATGTCTCATTATATTGTGATCCACATTGAGAGAGTCTGTGCAGAAAATAAATTAGTGGGGAGTAATATTAGTATATTGCAGCTTTTAAGTCAATTTATTTTTGGAGGGGGGTGTAGAAATAATTCAAAATCTGTATCAACTAAAGGGTAGCAGAGCCCAAGAGTGGTTCTTAATGTCTGGACTCTTAATAGGCAGTCAGCTGTCCGACTGAGTGATGTTTCCTCCAGCCTCTTCAGGCATAACCCGTGCCCTTCTCTACATCCTCTTTGCAGGCTCTAGCATCTCTTTTGTGGGTTCATCCCCAGTTATATCACTGTACCAACATTTCCTAGGCTAATTGGAGCACAGGCAAAGAATTATTCTGCTAATAGCCTGATGGAAGTTAAAAACAATAAAAACTGGAACCATATTTTTGAAACTATATATCACGTTTTTTTCTTTTTTTGCGTCACACCCGGCAATGTTCAGGGGTTACTCTTGACTTTGCACTCAAGAATAACTCCTGGCGGGGCCGGAGCGATAGCACAGCGGGTAGGGCGTTTGCCTTGCACGCGGCCGACCCGGGTTCAATCCCCGGCATCCCATATGGTCCCCCAAGCACCGCCAGGAGTAATTCCTGAGTGCAAAGCCAGGAGTAACCCCTGAGCATTGCTGGGTGTGACCCAAAAAGCAAAAAATAAATAAATAAATAAATAAATAAATAAATAATAAAAAAAAGAATAACTCCTGGCGGTGCTCAGGGGACCATATGGGTTTCTGGGAATCGAACCTGGGTTGGCGTCCTGCAAAGCAAATGCCCTACCTGCTGTGCTATCACTCCAGCCCCACATCATGCTTCTTTGAAAGTGCATGAACAGGGCTCCTGATCAAGTTGCTTAACTCCATGATCCCAGAGACTCAGAAACAAATCTCGGAACCCAGCAGCTTTTGGCAGAAATGCGTCTGGACTCCTCATTAGGTTACCAGCCCCGGGCCACCCCAGTGGGAAAAGGTGCTGTCCCACCTCCTGTTCCCCCTGGTGGCTTGGGGCCCGCCATCTTCCAGAGGCCAATGGAAAATCAGGTATGGGCCCGCAGTGACAAGACATGCGGGGCCTCACTGGGATGTGGGTGGAGTCGGTCCTTTCCTCCTCCTCCCCAACAATACCCTGAGTCACCACCCACGAATGACTTCTCTGGCTCCTGATCAAGTTGCTTAACGGCCATGATCCCAGAGACTTAGAAAAAAATCTCAGAACCCAGGGGCTTTGGGCAGAAATCCCTCCAGATTTAATTATTAAAATTTCAGAATTCCAAAATCGCACAGCCACTGTTGCAACTATGCAACATCATATGCTATTCATAATCAGCAATAGAAAACAAATTGTCTAATGTTGCCATTAACACTCAAGACCTGAGTGTTGGGTAAAATCCCAAGTAACAATGGTGGTTGTGGTATTGAAATATTGAATGCAACTAAAGTAGAGAGAGAATGTGGAAATCATCTGCCACACAGGTAGGGGGAGGGTGTGGGATGGGTGTATTATGTGGTTCTTGGTGGTGAAAAGTGTGCACTGAGGAAGGAATGGATGTTTCATCATTGTATGACCAAGACTTAAACCCGAAAGCTTTGTAACTGCTCTCACGGTGATTCAATAAATAAGTTTATATTTAAAAAAGTGCATGAACATATAAAGCTCATAGCACTTTCTTAAACAGTAATCTTTATATGCATATCAATTATGTTCATTTGTAATTTGCTACCTCTCTGAAACATGTTTGTGAGATTCATCCATGTTTGTGAGTATAGTTATAGTTGCATTCATTCATTTTCATCTTTCTCTGGTTTTCTGTGTCATGATTACACCACATTTAACTGTTTAATTTGGTAAAAGTATATATAACCTAAATTTTATATTTTAATTACATAATTTAGTGGTAATGGTCACATTTATAATGCTGTACAAATATCAATGCTGTTTCCATAACTTTCTCATAAGCCCAAACAGAAACTCCAACCTTTAGTAACTCATTTTCCCTTTTACACCATTTTTTACACCATTACACCCTTTTAAAACCATGCAGCCAATGTTTCAATTTCTTCATATTTGTCAGCTCTTCTTTTTTCTTATTATAGTTATCATAATAGGTTTGACAAGATAAGTCACTGCTAACGAGTTTTTCTAGCCTGCTATTTTGAGCAGATTCCTTTATGCTCTTGTCTACTTTGTTGTGAGTTAATATATGATGGTTAATTTCTGAGCTCTCAATTTTATTCCATTGGTTGGAGTAACTAGTATTATTCCAATACTACACTGTATTAAAATTATAGCTTTATAGTATAATTTAATTGTGGGAAATGGAGTAATCTTCTCTTTTTTCTCATGGTTGCTATGGAACTTCAGGTTGGGCTAACTATACAAATTGTAGTAGTATCTTTTTTACTATTCCCTTGAAGAAAGCAATTTAAATTCTGAACATGTATAAGGCTTTATGTAGATTGGTCATTTAAACAGTGTTAATTGTTCCGAATATCCTTCCATTTCCTTGTGTCTTCTATTTAGTTTAATAATGACATTGTTTTCTATGTTTAAGTCTTTTGCCTCTTTTATTAAGTTGATTTCTAGGTACCTGATGTTTTGGGACACAATTATAAATGGTATTTATTTTAATTCCTTACCTTATTATTGTTGTCCAAGATTTTTATACATTGATTTTATAGTGGTTAATAACACATAACAGGTTGCCGTGCCCTCTGAAAAGTCACAGTTTCACTTATTTTTTAATTTGGTTCTCTTTAATTTCCTTTTCTTACCTATTGCTCTAGCAAGGATTTCAAACACTATGCTGAGTAATAGTCTTCTTAGACCATGATTCTCAATGTCTTGCTTTTAAATATGGTGTTAGCTGTATGTTTCTTATATAAGGCCTTTACAATATTGACTTAAGTTCATTGTATCCTCTACTTTGTTTTAAATCATAAGCAGATGTTGAGTCTTGTCAAAGCTTTTTATGCATGTATTGATATAATCATATGAAACTAAGATCATTCTCTGAAAGAAGAAATAAGATTGACAAAACCTTGCCTGTGTGTTTTGTACATATGTACATGTTATATGTATATACATATAACAGCATATACATACCATATCTTTCTATTTGCTTCTCTGTTGTTGAGCACTTAGGTTGTTTCAACAGTTTGGCTACTGTGAATAATTTTGCAGTGAACATAGAGGTCCAGATATCTCTCCAGGTCAGTGATCTTATTTTTTCAGAATTCAGATGGATAGATCACATTCTAAACCTTAACAATATATTTATTAAAATGTTTAAGTTTTATAGTGGACTCCCCAACAATTCTCAGGGGCATGTGGGTGACTCTGAATGATACTTAGCCTATGGTACAGGCCTGATGTTCCTTGCTTGGGACCAGCCATGCAGTGTTATTCAGCATAGTGGTCATGGTGACTGACTATCTGGACTATATCTATACCTGGTGGTGCTCTGGGAGTCATATGATCCCAGAAGTTAAACTTGGGGATTTGTACATGCAATGCCTGTGGTCTAACACTTAGAATTTTTTTCTCCTTTCCTTGATGCTAGGAATGGACAATGGACACACTTGACAATGTCGAAATGGGGTCATATGATGCAAGAAATGGAATCCAAACCTTTCATATGCAAGATCCGTGCTCTACCACTTAGGCACATCCCCACCCAATCATTCTCTTTTGTAAATTGTGAGGAAGTGCCGTGCTATTTTTCCAAAATGGCTACATAAATTTATATTCCTACTAACATTTCATAAGCATTAGCATTTTTCTTTTTTGGGGGGGTTTGGGTCACACCCAGCGATGCACAGGGGCTACTCCTGGCTCATGCACTCAGGAATTACTCCTGACGGTGCTCGGGGGACCATATGGGATGCTGGGAATCGAACCCGGGTCAGTCGCGTGCAAGGCAAACGCCCTACCCGCTGTGCTATTGCTCCAGCCCGGATTATCATTTTTCTATATACTCATCATTATTTATTTTACACTGATAAGTCTTTTGGGGGAAAATTATGCAGTTCTATTGCGCATTTTTAATTGGAATATTTTTCTATACTATTGAGTTATATTTCTTATTTATGTGTTTATATATTAACCCCCTTACAGGGTAAATGATATGCAAATATTTTTCCTATACATCAGTAATATTTTCTTTTGTGCATATGTGAAGCAGGAGTTTTTAATTGAATGAAATTTATTTAGAAATACATAAGTGGAGATAAAGAGAAATATGTATTCAAGACAGGTTTATCTAAAGTAGAAAAAGAAAGAAATTTATATGTTTAAGGGAGAATTTAGGCTTAAAAGAGCATGCCACTCAGTAACATTTCCATCCTGTTGTTTATTTTGATAAGTTTTAAAATAATTTTACTTCCACAAAACACTTGCTTATATTTAACATGAATTTTTATCCTATGTGTAGATTAATTTGCATCTTTAAAATTCTTTTCTTTAATGTGTTTCATAAGCATTAAAAATTTTTGATTATATACATTTTGTAATGCTTCGTTAGACCTGCACTAGGTGTTTTTGATTATTGTAAATTGTATTGCATTTTAAATTTGTGTTCACATGTTTACTGCTAGTATATAGACGTTCACTCCATTTTCAATCTTGCAACTTTGCTAAGCTTACTAGTTATAAGAATTTTTGAGTGTGCCTTGGTAATCTGCTACATAGGCAATAATATAACCTGAAACAGAGAACGTTTTATTTATTTCTTAATACTTTTCATATTTTTGCTTACTTTCAATAGCACAGCAGGTAGGGCATTTGCAGACTGGGGTTCGATTGTTCCGTCCCTCTTAGAGAGCCCGGCAAGCTACCAAGAGTATCCCGCCCGCACGGCAGAGCTTGGCAAGCTACCCGTGGCATATTCGAAATGCCAAAAACAGTAACAGTAAGTCTCACAATGGAGACATTACTGGTGCCTGCTTGAGCAAGTTGATGAACTATGGAATGACAGTGCTACAGTGCTACTTTATTGCAGTGACTAGAACTTCCAGCACTATATTGAATATAAATGGTTAGAGCAAAAGTTTTTGGCTTTTTCCTAGTCATGGAGAGAAACCATACTTTTTTTTAATCATTTAGCATAATGTTATCTATATGATACTTTGTAGCTGTACTTTAGCAAATTAAAAAAATCCCCATTCAGTCTTATTTTGCTGAAAATTTTGATCAGGGATGGTGTTTAACGAATAAGAATTTTATCAATTTAATTTTTCTATTTATGCACTGTGATTTACAAAGTTTAAAATATGGTTAATGAATACAATATTCCCTTGTATGCACTATCACCTCATCACCCTTGACCCTGTTGTGTGAATAGTCTTTCTGTCAGAGGCACAGAGACAAGACACGCGAGAGAAATTTAGAGAGCATAGAGGACCAAGGTGTCGATCTGCCCTCATTTTATTCTATTTTTTATCAGTTATATCCTAATGACTTCATCAGAGAGAAAGAATCACTAACGAGAGTACAAACAGTTACAGGATAAGCATTCGTCAAAAGAACATCAGGGTATACATTGTCTTGTCAAAGCTATGTAGTAATGATTAAAACATCAGAAGAAAAATGGAGCTGGACATATAGGTTCTACAGATTACATTTCCCACATTCTTGTGGTCGATTACACATAGGGCAAAGAAAAGGCTCATACTGACACTTGAAGGTCAAGCCAGACTAAGGATGTATAAGAGAGGGGGAAACTGCTGCTTTGTACTTCCAAGATAATGTCTGATCAGGCAGGCATAAGAGAACATGTACTTTTTCAGATCATCTTGAATCACAAGTTTTAGCTTGCCCACTTGATGTAAAAGTGGGGCCTTGTTTCTGCTTTCTGCTTGCAGGGCAGCATCCAGAGACTCTTCCTAATGTCCTAGCTTAGCACCAACTCCCCATCCCTCCACAAATGATCCCAGGTTCCCTCCCTACCCTCAACCCAAATATTTGACAGAATTTTAAATTTTCAATCATTATAATTTGTGTCCCATGCTTTTGTGCCATTCACAAATAACCCTTTTAATGAATGTGTTTGATCCTCATGATGATTTTAGGAATTAGGTATTAATATCATCTTTTCAAAGATGATAAAACTCAGACCCAGGGAGGGTAAATAATTGAAACAAATTAAAACTATTAGTAAAATTAGAATTTTAAACAAGCTGGTTTTTGATTTTATGTATTCAGTCACTATTATCTTTGAGCAATTTCCATTAGGTTTGAATAAATCATTTCTTCATTTGTGAAATAGAGTGATGAATCCAAAGTCATTGGAAAAGTTAAGTAAATTAGTGCCAATCCCGGTAAAAGCACTCAATGAATGCCAGCTATAGTAGTTATTATAATCTTATAATCAACTACTGGGACTAGAGAGGTTAGTAGAATGCAATATATGAATTTAATCTATAGATGATTAGATAATAGGAGATAGAATGAGCCATTATAGCCAAGTTGAAAGATGGATCATTTAATTCTGATGAAAATGGATATGATTGCTCTAATTAAGACCATACAGCATGTATGATTAGAGACAAAAATAAGCCTTAGAGATACACTCCCCCTCCCACAGTGAACCTATATCTATCTATATTATATAGACATATTTGTGGGAGTTGGGCTACACCTGACTGTGCTCAGTGCTTACTCCTGGCTCTCTGCTAAGGTATCCTGCTGGAGTTCAGAGGACCATATATGGTGCCAATGATTGAATCTGGGTTTGCTGTGTAAGGTAAATGACTTACCCAGTGCATTATCTCTATGACCAAAAGATTTATGTTATGTTATATTAGACCGAGTATAGAATCTCTAGAACTGAAAGCTCCCTTAAAACAGTAAAATGCAGAAGAGAAGAATAAAGTGCTTAATAAAAGCATAATACCACAAGCTCTTTTGTATAGGGCAGACTTTTAAAAAAATTAGTCCTTTCCTTTCTCAATCACCATACAAGTAGTTGTTATTTTGGTAGGAATTGGAAGAGGTGCTAAACAGGCTGTTTTTGTCTGCAGTTACAGTGTTTTTCCAATTTCCTTTCAGCTATGGATCAATTATTGTCTTTTTGTAACTCAGGAGGGAAAATGACTGAGGAAAAACTGTCAAAGCTTTTAGTAAATCCCAGGTGTGTGTTCAGCTCTCCTGGAGGGGATTAACAGGCTTGCTGAGCAACCTGAGTATTTCAATCAAAATACACAACTGAACACAAGAAAAAAGGAAAAAAGGCTTATTATTATTAGATATCCTTTTATTTGGGCCATGATAGCCACTCAGGCCGCAGTTTATATACCTGCGTTCCTGCGATGCTCTCCCCAGCACAGTCGTAAACAGCTTTTTGGACCTTTTGGCTGCCGTCCTTTTTCAGCACAGAAGCTTTTCTTCTGTTTTATGCTACCACCACCTGCTGTCCTATTTCTACCACACAGAAATTCTTCTCTTTCTCAGAAAGATCTGATCTCCTTCAAACCCACACTAAGAACATATTTAAAGGAGTTTAAGCAATGAGGTGACCTTTTAAGGCTTCATTTAAAAATTTTTATATTTTCCCCAACCTTTTATTGCTTTACAATATTATGGAATTTCAGAGTGCTAGTTGCATGTGTGTAATCTTATGATCACAAACTTTTAAAAATACGTGACTGATTTTGAAACAGCTGCAATTTAAGTACCATTCTTTCCAGGTATGTGATGATGAAGAGCTGAATAAATTATCTTTACTAAGGCAAGAGAAAATAATTGTGTGTAACTTTAACAAACATTTACAAAGCATTTACTATTTTGTAAATGTTTGATTACAGAAACATTTAAAGTTTTACTATGTGCCAGACAGATACTAAGTGTTCCACCATAATTTTATGGAATCCTCAACATAATCCTGTGGTGTAGATTCTATTATTTTCATCTTAAAGATTATAACTGAGGCACAAAGAGGTCAAATAGCATGCTCAAAGTCATGGATTGAGTTATATTTAAAATATTAACAGTTCTTCCCTATCAATATTAGTCTTGTCTATGTTAATTACGGTACCTCATCATATCCCCATTTACATCAAGCTTGACCATGTAATTTGCTTTGTCCTATTACATATGAACAGAATTCAAATGTCCTTAACAAAGATCTCAAAATCAGTTCAGAATTTTCCATGTTCTTGAATTGCTGAGGGCTCTGTGCACTA
The DNA here is from genome assembly GCF_027595985.1 of Sorex araneus. Classification (NCBI taxonomy): domain Eukaryota; kingdom Metazoa; phylum Chordata; class Mammalia; order Eulipotyphla; family Soricidae; genus Sorex; species Sorex araneus. Next base: position 77,078,258 of record NC_073313.1, on the reverse strand, counting down.
GGATCACTCTTGGCAAAGCTTGGGAAACAATATGGGGTTCCTGACATGTGCAAGGCAATCAGCCTGCCTGCTGTACTATTGTTCCAGCCCCTTATTTCCCCCTTTGTTTGTAAGAACAACAGTATTTGAAAGAGGGTGCATCTATTGCTTCATATTAAACTGAGAATGAAAATTGATGGAATACAACTGAAGCTGATCCAGGTAGAACATATAGCTTGACTGAGAATTAAATCTTTATAAGATTTAGCAGTACTAAAATCTTTGGCATATGTATGTGTTTATCAAGTTTATCAATGTAACAAATCAACCCCTTGACCTCAGTAGCATTTTTATGAAATTAAGGCACTATATACTGAACTAAGTAGACAATTCTTGGTAGTATTAGAAATAAGCATTTCTTGTTCTCAAGTTGAAAGGCGAATGGGGCAGTTCAACTCCAGGTGTCTCATTTTAGGTCTTAGAATGAAGAGAATCTTCATTTTTGCAGAAGCAAAATTTTAAAAAATATTTTAATAAAGTATTGTCATTTACAGTAATATTGGTATTAATGTTTTAGGCATAAAGTGTTAGTGCATGACATCTACCTCCAGAATTGATGGCAGAACTTTAAGAGAACAAGTTCAACTGCCCAAGCATATTTCAATACTCTGTTGGTAACATGTCATCTGACATCCTGTTTAATAGTCATATGGCTAAGTCCATAATTAAGATATAGGAAAATATAATATGCTCACCTCAATACAGTGACAAGGAGGATGGATATATAAGAAATTACACAATCTTTCTATGTCTGTCTCTTTACACATTTGCCCTTTGAGCTATCTTGCATTTCCTGGTTTCACATTTTTTGATAAGTGACTAGAACTAATATCAGTGAAACATATGGTATTTCCATTAATAGGGAACGGTGGGGATCACACCCGATGATGCTCAGGGGATATTTCTTGCTCTGCACTCAGGAATTACTCCTGGCAATGTTCAGGAGACCACATGGTATGCCGGGGATAGAACTTAGGTTGGACTGTGCAAGGCAAGTGCCTTGCCCACTGTACTCTTTCTTCAGCCCTAAGGTATTTCAACATTTTTATGTTACAGCTGTAAATTTCCTTCTTAATATTATTAACACTGCATTTCATAAGTTATGGTATTTTGTGCCTAATATTGGCAGCAACATTTGGTGTGTTCTGGAGTCCGGTCACTAATGGATGTGTGATGGTGTCTTAATGTTATTTTATTTTGCAAATTCCTAATATTGTGCATAATTTCAGATGTTTATTTCTCATCTATATATCTACTTGGAGTGGTGGCAGTTCAGATATTTTTAAAAGTCAGATCCTTTAATTCTCTAATTATAGTTTTATAAATTCTTTGTAGCTCAATTCATTTTTTCTTTTTAGTCTTCATACTATATAATCTTCATTGACTTATGTTCCATATCTCTTCTGCCTAGTCAAATTTTATGATGAGTACCTCCAATAAATTTTCATTTCACAGAACCAACAACACTGTAAGCATGAGATCCAAACTACAATAACCAAACTTAAATGTGCCTTAATATTTAATTTTAACAAAAGGGAAAACAGTTCAGAGTGATAGTGCAGTGATTAAGGTGCTTATCTTAATGTGGCTAACCTGTGTTAGATACTCAGCACCCCATATGATGCTCCAAACCTGCCATGAGTGATCCCTGAGCTCAGAGCCAGGAGTAATCTCTAAGCACCTCCAGAATTGGCCTTAGATAAAGGAAAAAACAGAGTTAAAAAAAATGTGCTTGTCAAAGAGGCAGGCTAGGGGTGGAGGAACCAGGGGATGTGGGTGTAGGGAAGCTGATAATGACGATGGCATTGGTTTTGGAACGTTGTATGCTGAGATATATTATGAACAACTGTCAACCACAGTACATTATTAAAAATTAGAAATAGTTGGAGTTACGAACCAGGTTGCCTGATTTAAAGTTTTGCTTCAGCACTTACTAACTGCATGCATTTTGGCAACTTGGTTGATTTCTGTATCAGGTTCCTCCTCTTCATTGCTCTACAACATTATCTGCCTTAAAGTTATTATTTATGAATAATTATATAATAAAATGCTTAACACTATTATTATCAGGAATATTGACATCATTTTATTTTCTCAACCAGAACTTTGTATTTTATGTACTCACTACCTGCACCTTTCTTTCACTAAAATATCTTGTGGATGGCTGTTTGTTGTCACTTGCGTCCTTGCTCTACTGTTACCATCTTAGAGAAGCACTCTTGACTACTTAATCTAAAGAAACTTTCCTCTATCACGCTCTACTATATTTCCCTGTTTTATTTTCTCTAAATCATTATTATTTGTTACTTCTTCATTATGTGTTTGTTCACTATACCCCCCAACATAATGCTCTAGGGAAACAAGGATTGTGTCTATTTTGGTAATTAATTTTCAGTGGATCCTTATGGCCCAAAATAGTACCTAGTGTAAATTGGGAACTCAATATGTTTTTGATCAATAAACTTTTTTTGAACAACTTTGAAAGAAGAAAAGCAAATTGAAGACCTAAATAAATGGATTAGATTAGTATATTATATTCATAAATAAAAATGTATGGTATCATAAAATAATTGCCTCTTTTGCCAAGTCAGTTAAAAAACTCAATGTACGGGAAGACAAGGTTGGTAAAATTCTCCACGACATTGGAGCTATTGGTATATTCAAAGATGACATGCCACTGACCAACCAAGTGGAAACAGAGATAAACATATGGGACTATATTAAACTAAGAAGCTTCTGCACTGCAAAAGATACAGTGACCAAAATACAAAGACAATCTACAGAATGGGAAAGAATATTCACCCAATACCCATCAGATAAGGGGATGATATCAAGGATATACAAGGCACTGGTAGGAATCTGTCACTGTCACTGTCATCCTGTTGCTCATCGATTTGTTTGAGCAGGCACCAGTAACGTCTCTCATTGAGAAACTTATTGTTACTGTGTTTGGAATCTACAAGAAGGAAACTCCCAACCCCATCAAAAAAATGGGGGATGGAAATGAACAGAAATTTTCTCAAGGAAGAAATATGAATGGCAAAAAGGCACATGAAAAAATGTTCTTCATCACTAATCATCAGAGAGATGCAGATCAAAACAACCTTGAGATACCACCTCACACCACACAGACTGGCACACATCCAAAAGAACAAAAGGAACCACTGTTGGAGTGGATGTGGAGAGAAAGGGACCCTCCTACACTGCTGCTGGGAATGCCGACTGGTTCAGCCGTTTTGGAAAACAATATGGTTGTTTCTCAAAAAATTCGAAATTGAGCTTCTGGGAATATATCCCGGAGAGGCAACAAAGTACAGTCAAAATGACATCTGCACTTGAATGTTCATTTCAGCACTGTTTACAATAGCCAGAATCTGGAAAAAAACGAAGTGCCTGAGAACAGATGACTGGTTAAAGAAACTTTGGTACATCTACACAATGGAATACTATGCTGCTGTTAGAAAAGATGAAGTCATGACCTTTGCATATAAGTGGATCAACATAAAAAGTATCATGCTAAGTGAAATGAGTCAGAAAGAAAGATACAGACATAGAAAGATTGCACTCATCTGTGGAATATTAAATAAAATAACAGAATAGGAGACCAACACCCAAGAATAGTAGAGATAATTACCAGGAGATTGGCTCTGAGTCTTGGATGCTGGCCCCACATGCTGGAAGAAGTAGCAGCTCGCATAGAGAAGGGAACACCAGGTAAAGTGTGGTTTGAGGACCCACACGGGATGGGAGATGCTCGCTGAAAATAGAATATAGACCAAACACAATGGCCAAGCAGTGCCTCTATTGCAAACCACAAGACCAAAAAGGAGAGAGATAACAAAAGTTAATGCCCTGCCACAGAGGTGGAGTGGATTGGGGGGGTGGGGAAGACCGGGGCAGGGGTGGGAGCATGGGAGAATACTGGGAACATTGGGGGAGGGGACTGGGCACTGGTGGAGGGATATAAACAAAATGCAAACATGAAAGTTAATAAGTTTGTAACTGTAACTCATGGTGATTCGCTAATAAAAAAATCTAAATTAAAGAAATCAATGTACGGGTTTTTCATAAAACTCAGCAAACAAGTCTAAAATTTATGTATAAAAATAGTAGACAAAAATAGCTTAATACACATTCTTTTATGCATACTTGGATATATGCCATTTCTAAACTATACATAAAATATAAATAATATTTAATGGAGACAAATGACACATAGTATGTTTTCTTACTCAATGGTTTACAATAGAAAGTGTGTAATGAAATATTAACTTTAAAAAATCTTCAAATATTTTAACATAAATACCATAATTCAATATAACCCACGAATAAAGGCAAATCTCAAAAGAGAAATTCCAAAGTATTTTACATAATCAAATTGAAAATACAACATATTAACATTTGAAATGTCACTTAAAAGAGTACTTTGAGGTAAATGTACAGCACTAAATCTAAATTTTGAAAGGACCAAAAGGTCAAAGCAGTGAACTTAATTTGCATCTTAAACTAGAAAAAAAACATAGAAAAAGTGCAAGCATAAGAAAGGAAAAATAAATATCTGAGAAAAAATAAAAGTCAACAAGATAGAGACTATAGAAACAATAGAAAAAAACCAATGAAGTCCAAAGGTGGTTCACTGAAGAAATTAATTACATTTATAAACCTCTATGTGGGCTGATTCAGAAAAAGAAAAAAGATACAAATTAGCAATGTCAGCAATGAGAGAGGGGACATTATTTATTATAAGTGATGTTCTGCTCAGACATGTGGAAAGTGTCAAGGTAAGAAGTTCTCAGTTGTGCCTAATGCTACTAAATCTAAATAAATACCACGTTCCTAACTCCTTTGATAGAATTATTCTATGTAACTATGACTGCATCTTAAAATAGTTAATTTGTTTTACATAACATATATGAGAATTTAAAAGTGCCCTTGAGGAAATTCATTTGTGATGCGTGGGTCTTAAAGATACACAGCAAGGTAGTAACAGATTTCCAAAGGCAACATAATGGGAAAATACAATTGAGTTGGGACGGATTAGAAGGACTGCTGGTGTCTTTTGGGGAGAAAGGTGAGTACACTTTCAATGAGTGTGGTGTTGGAATTGAGTGCATAGTAAACCATTATGAAAAGAATTGTAAGCCACAGAATCTCAATCACGAAAACAATTTCATAGATTTTACGCAAAGTAATGAGGATAAAAACCTGAGTGAAAAGAAGAGGATTTACCAAGGGTAGGGGCTAGATAGAAACGGACCATAAGACAATGGTAGAGGGAAGAAGACACTCTAGTGGAGGGCTGTGGTGTCGGAACATTGTGTCCATGAAACCCTATCATTAACAGAACTGTAAATCTCGGTGTTTGAAACTGTTTAAAAATATTTAAATACTTTGTTAAATAAAATGGAGTCTGAAAAATAGTTTGCGTGAGTAAGGGTCAAATAGAATGGAAGGAGGAACAGAGTTTGTGAGTTTAAATAACAAGAGAAAGATGGTCCCCGAGCACCACCAGGAATAATTCCTGAGTGCAGAGCCAGGAGTAAGCCCTGAGCATCGCCGGGTGTGACTCAAAAAGAAAAAAAGAGAGAGAAAATTCACATCAGGAGGAAGCAGAGAAATGGGGCATAAATTAGAATGAAGAGAGTGTGGGGGTTTTATGGGGGGAGGGGGCACACCAAGGAGGTACTCAGGATTTACTCCTGGCTTTGTACTCAGGAATGACTCCTGACCACCATATGAGATGTCAGCCATATGGGATGTCAGTGATAGAACCCAGGTTGGCTGCGTGCAACGTTAGCATGCTATCTGCTGTACTACTGCCCCAAGAAGGTCTTTTTAACATGTGAGAAATAACATGATTGTATGCTAAAGGATGATGATTCGTTTAAGAAAAATTTGATAACACGTAAGGGATTAGACTTTTGTCTTCAGGTATTCAACAAGAGTCAAGTCTATCTCATACAAGGAGACATTGTCCTTAACCAGTAGCATAAATTAAGCATCTACAATAATGGGAGAGCTCAAGTATAGTGGAACAAGAAGCTGAAGGTAGGTGTGAAAGTGGTACTGGGAAATTACAAATTATTGTCTTTGATATTTTTTTCCAAGGAAATAGTAAGAAGGATCATTAAATGATAGTGAGGAGAAAAGGTATTAACAAAATTGGAGAGAGAATGTTAAAGTTCGTTACCGGTCTGGAGCAACAGTGCAGAGAGTAGGGCACTTGCCTTGCATGCCATGGACTCAGGTTCAATCCCGATTACTTCATATGGTTCCCTGAGTGCTGCCAGGAGTGGCCCCTGATCATAGAGCCAGGAGTAAGCCCTGAGCATCACTGTGTGTGGGCCCCAAAACAAAAATACAAAACAATAAGGGCCTGGAACATTAGTACAGAGGGTAGGGCGTTTGCCTTGCTCATGACTGACCTGTTTAAATACTGGCATCCCGTACAGTCTCCTAGCACCTCCAGGAGCAATTCCTGAGTGCAGAGCCAGGAGTAAGCCCTGAGCATCACCAGATTCTCCCAGAAACCAGAAATAAAATAAAATCCCTTTTATTTCTAGCATTCTGTATTCTTCAATCGCAGAATAAACAAGCTTTTGCTCCCCTCACCCTCATGGAGGGAATGCAAGTTCTTTTCATGCACAAACCTTAGTAAAAGAAACCACAAAAGTGTGTGGGATTATATGTGATGCAAACAAAATTCGAAAACTGAAAATGCAATACAATCTATAAAATGAGAATTTACAATGGCAGTGGTATGTGAGGATGCCAGAGGAGGGGTTGTTGAGACAGTGATGGGAGAGGTGTGTGTGGTGGTGGTGGGGAGACCCAAAGACAGTGATGGAGGAAAATGGACACTGGTTGAGTGTAGGGTGTTGTAGTGTTGTATTCATAAAACCTTATCATTGACAGTGTTTTAATATTATAAATAAAGGTAAATAAAAATTTAAAATTAAAGAAAATAAAAATCCATTCACTACACAAATGCTAGATAAATTATGAGCCATACCATTATAAAATAGTATACAATAAATTAATAGAATAAAGTAGGTCTACTCCTATTGGCAGGAGAAGAGACCCAAGTCTTAGAAGGTAGTAGAATAGAACCTTCTTTCTTCTTCATGTCCATTTTCTTCCTTTCACCCTGAAGAAATCTGTCAGCTTTGAATGCATTACCAGGCTAATGTCCTTACTACTCTTGCTGCTATTCAAAGACATGTTCATGTTTTGCTAAAGTAAAGTGAGCATTAGTCTGTAATGAAATGCAAATACTAGAAAGCAGGTACTAGATCACACTTTTTCCTTTGCAACCAAAAAGGGTCCCAGAGCAGTTAAAAGAAGCAGGCCAAGGACAGAAATAATATCCTTTGATAATTGTTGTCAATACACAAACGCCATGCCTTTCAATCCATATTTCTGAAAAAGTTAAGGTGAATATGTGTATAAATCAAGTCTCACAATGGGGACGTTACTGGTGCCTGCTCAAACAAATCAATGAACAACGGGACAACAGTGCTACAGTGCTATGCTTATAAATCAGAGTGAAAGCAGGGACACGAGAGAGTGAGGAACTGGGATCATAAAGGAAGTGTTCTTTCCACACAGATGGTACCCTATTATGAAAATTTTTAAGCTGTGTTAATGTCATATTGGATCAATTTACCTAAAGTAATAAAACTCAATTCAAAGGCAAAAGCACTGATAAACTTAATATTGTTTTTATTTAAAATATTTCTAATATTTTGTGGTTAATTATGGCTTATGTTTTTCCCTTCCTAATATTTAGAAGCATATAAATAACAATTACCTTAAGGATCTAAAAATGATTGCAAGCACTTCAAAATATGAATGAATATGTGATGAAGTGAGCAATGAAGAAAGTGGATGAAAGAGCAAAAGGAGTAAAAAGCAGAAAAAGAGCAAAGAACATAAAAAGAAGATAAGAATCATATCTCCTTTAGAAAAATATCTCAACTGAAAAATCAGGGATAGTAATATTGCAAAATGAACTTCTGGAGTAGATTTGCTTTTCTTCTTTTATAAGCTTATAGTTTCTGTTTACACTGTCAAAGCTTTTTGAAGAATATGATACTACTTCTAGCTTGTAAATTCCTTGAGGGCAGAGGCCGTGTTTTATAGATCTTTGTATCTCACATAGCATCTAGATAATTACTAGTCATGGTAAAAGTGCTCAATAAATATCTGTGGAAGAATGACTGCAGAAGTTGAGAGACATTAAGAATTTTTAAAGCAGTGAAAAGTGAACTTAATAAAATGAAAAACGTATTTTCCAAACATTATTTGATGTTATTGGGAATTCATGTTTCAAAGTAATTATTTTTGGCTCTTTGGGTCACCCCTGGTGATACTCAGGGGTTACTCCTGCCGCTGCATTCAGGAATTACTCCTGACGGTGCTCGAGGTCCATATGGGATGATGCCAGAGAACAAATCTGAGTTGGCTGCGTGAAAGGCAAATGCCCTATCAATTGTAATACAACTCTGGCCCCAAAGTAATTTTAGTTCATATTTTTCCAAGTTATTTCTGCTTTACTTGTATATCACAATTTTAATTATTTCATATTCTTTCTCTGTTGTTCCTCATTAAGTTTTTATTTTTGTTCCTAACTTTTCATTTTGGAATTTTCAGTTTCCAAAAGTTAAAAGAATGTGGCTCTAACCTCAACTCTTTAATTGTTGCCAAAATTATGTCCTAGGATTATTACATTAAAATTATTTTGGATTCACTTTAATAATGTGAATGATATTAAAGGTTTTTTGAAGAAAGTAGAAAGGATTAGTCAACGATTCTAGTGATGAAATCAAACTTCAAGCATTACTAGCCACTTTAAACCCTAATTAAAAAGACACCCAGACCTGTGTTAACTCATAATTTAAAATCATTGTGACACAAGTAAAATCAAAACAATTATCTTTATTCATGTCAAGAATGTATATATTTTAATCAAAACATCAATTTTTGTTTTATATCTGTGAATATATTTTATTAACAATGGTAACATTTGCTAGTCTGTTAATTGCTGATATACATTTTGTTTGATACTTTTAAAGACAAAGCTATTTTACTATGCAGAAGCTGACATAAAATCATTACGTGTTTTTAATTTTATCCATGATATAGAGGAGAGTTAAATTTGTAAATCTAGAATTAATTTTGGCATTTCAACTCTCCATGTCAAGGTTGGATTCTAGGTGAAGTAATAAACATATGTAGCCAGGTGCATGCTGGGAATTAGCCAAGTGTTTGCACTAGATGCCTGCAATGCAATTGTGTTTGCTCACAAAGCAGTTTTTCCTTCAATAACATAAGATTAAAAATTATGCATTCACATTTTTTCAACTGAATATTAGTACACTCATTTTCCATATGGAAATTAAAATACCTTATAATGTGTGTCCTATATACCAGTGTATGTAGGAATAAAAGCACTCAATTAACTATTTAAGTTGAGTTCACGAAGTGTTTTCGCTGACATTACCTCATTTGTTTTTTACAATATTTACATCAACAAGTTCAACAAGTTCAAATCCCCAGTGTCTCTCAGGTGCTCAACATAAGCCTAGCACTCGACTATCTGAGATCTCTACAAGCAATCTGTGGCACACCACAGCCAGATTTTTATCTCTGGCACCATATGTTCCCCCAAGCTGTAAGCGATATAGGCCTAGTGGCCCTCAAGCACCATCAAGACTGAGTACCACTTTGCCAAGCACCACTAGGAGTGGCCTCTAGGCCTTTGATCATTGCTGACCCTATTTAAAACAATAACAGATTGCGGTTGCTGAGGAAGATGATGATGATCAGGGATCTAGATTAGTGGTGAGCACTGTGGCCCCCAGACCCAAAGCAAAAGTGGATGTGGCCCCAGAATAACAATAAAGTCAGGGAGGGGGTGCCAGAGACAGCTCAGTTGTAAATCATCTGCCTTGAAGGCATGAGTCCACAAGTTTGGTCCTTGCACTGCATCACACCACAGGGCCACCACCAAGTGTTCAAGTCCTATAACCAAGTCTGTGAGCCCCAGTGCACTACAACAAGCACAATGGGGAAAAATATATCCTAGAAATGACTCAACAATTCCATTTCATGATTCACACCCCAAAGAACTGAAAGTAGGCTGAGAAGCCAAAGCATGATAGCAACTCAAGTGTCCATCAAATCAACAAATAAGATTAGCAGGGTGCTGTCCCTGGCCATCATCTACCTTGGCGACCCCAAATATATAGTCTGATATATATCAGAACAGGTCACTCATTTGCATAAAAGATTCCAAAGGTAGGGCTAGGGAGATAATTCAGTGGGTTGCCTTGTCTTTGGCTGACCAGATTCGATTTTCAGCATCCCATATGATTCCCAAGCCCCACCAGGCATAATTCCTGAGTACAAAGCCAGGAGTAAGCCCTAAGTATTGCCAGGAGTGGTCCAAAAGTAAAACTAAACAAAAATAAATAAAAGGTTCCAAAGTATGAGAGCTGAGAGATAGTACATCAGGTAGGGCACTTGCCTTGCACATTGTGGACCCAGGTTTGATCCCCGGTATCCCATATGGCACCCCCAAACACGACCAGGAATGATTCCTCAGTGCAGAGCCAGGAGTAACCCCTGATCATTGCCAGGAGTGAATCCCCCAGAAAAAAAGAATTACAAAAGGTAATAAGTACAATAAAAAAGATTTTGGAAATGATTTCAAAGGCTTCCTACACCAAGTTGAATAAAAATGTAGATATCATCCCTGTCTCACCAGAAGCTACATGATCTGGCCTGTGATACACCCTCAAACTCAAGAAGCTGAACACATGACTCAGTGACAGAAGAAATGTCTTGCATGTGTGAGGGCATGGAAGATCCCTGGTACCACCAAAAAATAAAACTTCCTTTCAGCTTGGAAAAAAGTCATCTCATTATACTTTCACCCTTATGCACCTTATACTTTCACCCTTATACTTGTTTATGCCAAACAGACTTCTTTCTGCTCAGTCTGAAGACCTCTGCATTAGCTGTTTCCTTTTCCTAGAGGGCTTTCCCATCGTCCATATTTTCATAAGACTTGTTTCTTATCACTTTTTTCTTTCTTCCTCCAGGCCAAACCCTACCCCCAAATTTTTATTTTCATATAATTCACTTTATCTATTTTTTCGTTTCTTGTCTGGCGTCATATGCACAAAGTCATTACCAGATTCAGCACCATCAAGTTTTCCACTGTTCCTTTCTGAAAGTTACACAGTTTATTCAATCGTGAGAGTTTTGGCTCATTTTGAGGTGGTGTTTTTTTTTCTTTTGGGGTCACAGCCAGCGATGCACAGGGGTTACTCCTGGCTCTGCACTCAGGAATTAACTCCTGGTGGTGCTCAGGGTACCATATGGGATGCTGGGATTTGAACCCGGGCCGGCCGCGTTTGCCCCACTTGCTGTGCTATCGCTCCAGCCCCCGAGGAGGTGTTTGTATATAGTGCAAAGTCAGGATTTCTTGTTTTGTTTCGCATATGGTCATCCAGTTTTCCCAAAACTATTTGGAAAGACAGTGCTTTTCCAATGAATGGTCAAAGATCATGAACATTTTTCAACCTTTGTCACTCTTTCTGTAGTTTTTTACACATGTGTATGTATCAGTTTACATTTCCACCTACACTGTATGGGAATGCTTGTCTCACTTTCTTTCATGTCATTTAAATACTCACTTTTGTATCATTTCCTTTGTGAATATGTTTGATGAGAAATGGTTTCTAATTACCTTAGTGTGTAAGGGTAACACTTGGTTCTATGTTCAGGGATCACTCCTGGAAGGCTCCAGCCCCTTATTTGAAATTTATTTACATGTTTGGGGGCAGTAGTCACACTCAGGTACTTAGGAGTATTCCCAGCTTCTTGTTTTAGGATTACTCCTATGTGGTGCTGGAGATTGAATTCAGGACCTCATTCATGCAAGGCAAGTACTCTACTTTGAACTATATTCCTGGATCCGTGTTTTTTTAAATAGATTTTCCTTCTGCTTTATTTGAAATATTCAAGATGACTAGGCTAACCACGTAATGATAAGTATTTTGAAATGTTTTTTTGTCTGCTTTTTTTGGTTTGGGGCCACATCCAGTGGCTCCATGTTCATGGATCATTCCTGGTGGGCTCTGGAGACCAAATGGGGTCACAGAAATCAAACCAGGTCAGTCGCACACAAGGCAAATGCCTTCCCCACTGGCTCCCTGAGATGATTCTGTTTTAGAGTTTTTCCAGTTTGCCTTTGAAAAGTCATTGGTGGCCTAAGGAAATCTTATCTTTTACAAGCCACTTCCTGTTCGGATAGGAACAGGCAAGCAGAGGGGAATGAGTGAGTTTACTGTGGAAGAGGATACATTTTATGTTCATGCTACTAAGAGATGTCCTGCTCTGAGGGTTTTATATAAGGCTACTCTTTCTGTTTGTGGTGTAAATTGAACATCTGCTCAGGTAAAATTCAGGTAGACATTTTCTATGACTTTAATCTGAAATTTCAGACGGTGGCATGGGCGGGAAGGTGCATGCTGGGTTGGTGGACATGTGCCATGTGTCTTCATTCATTGTGTTAAAAGCCAAAGCAGGATCTCAGAAGTGTGGATCATCAGTGGAAGCCAGCATGAAGACACAGTAGTTTCCATGAGCTATTTCATAGTTCAGGAATGCAGAATGTTAGAATTCCATATGTAGACTCTGTATCTGTCGTTCAGAGCAACTTAGCAATTATGCAGTCATATTGAAACCATCCAAATTCCAACAAGTCATTTGGTCCACATCATATTGGTCCAAAGCTGTTCACATGGCAGATTTCACTGAGAGAAAATTTGTGTTTCTTATATCTCAGACATTTTACTATCCACTGTTATTCCTATATCACCTTTTAAAATCTACATTTTCATTGACCTCTTCAAAGTAACAGAGCCACTTGTCTGTGCTTCTCTATTTCTTAATCATTATTTATACCATACTGTTTTGTATTTTTTTGAGCACTTACATGTGTAGCACCCACTATTATTAGCTTTTTGGGTCATATTTCACATTACTGTCTGGTTCTTTTTCCCATTTCTGGCCCAACCGTGGCAGTGCCAGGGATCACTCCTGGATGTGCTCTGGGACCATATGGTGCCCAGGACTGAACCTGGGTCTCCTGCATTCAAAAGCATGAGCACTCGCCCTTTAAGCAATTTACCCAGCCCTGTTGTTTTGCTTTTTTGTTTTCTGAGCCACACCCAGAGGTGTAGGCGGATATTTCTGGCTTAGTGCTGAAAGTGAGGGGTAGTCAGGCAATGCTGGTAGTCAAGCTCAAGGCCCTACACATGTAAGGCAGTGCTCTACCATATCCTTCACCCCATAATATTCAGCTCTCTTTTTTTTGTTTCTGTTTCTTTGGTTTGGGGCAATACCTGGTCATGCTCAAAGTCATGCTCAAAGCTTACTCCTGGCTCCACATTTAGGATCACTCCTGGTGGGGCTCTGGGTAACATATGGGTTGTTGGGGAATCAGACCTAGTTGGCTGCAAGCAGGGTAAAAAAATCTACCTGTTATAGTATTGTTGTAGCACTTAATATTTCCCCCCTTTTGGGGGAGAGGTGGTATTTCAGTCACCCCAGCAATGCTCAAGGGTTATCCTGTTTCTGCACTGAAGAATTACTCCTTAATATCTGGCACCTAGCATTTTTTGTCAGAGTCTCTTGCCCCCGCACCTGGCTGTCTTCACTAGGGCCCCTCGGAGGGGGTGGGTTGAGTTTCGCTCCCTGCCTCAAGCAGAACCCCAGCAGCTGAAGATCTCTGGAACCCAGCCACAGCCATGCTCAAGGCCCCTCTCCACACGTTCGGACGAGCCTCATGCATGCAGGAACCAGCAGAGGAACCCAGGTGTGTGGGACTGTGGCTGAGATCTCCAAGACTGTTCGGATCAGGACTGGGCCTCTTCTGCCCAGATCCCCCATTTTCCAGTAGCTAGGCAGGCACACCCAGAAACAGTCCATGTAATCCCATCAACAGCCAACATCCAGGGACTATAAAACCAATCTCCTGGAAGCACGCTACTTCTTATAGCCTAGTTCTCCATCTCAGAGAACATGGCAAGCTATGAGAGTTTCCTGCCTGCATGGGAGAGCCTGGCAAGCTCCCCGTGGCATATTCATATGCCCAAACCAGTAACAATGATGGGCCTCATTCCTCTGACCCTGAAAGAGCCTCCAATGCAGCATCATTGGGAAGGATGAGTAAAAAGAGGCTTCTAAAATCTCAGGGCTAGAACGAATGGAGACGTTATTGAGACCGCTCAAGAAAACTGACGATCAACGGGATGATAATGATGATGATGATGATGATGATGATGATGATGATGATGATGATGATGATGATGATGATGATATCAACAAGCCAATGATGCAGAAGAATGTGAAAACGTTTTACCACACAAAGGAATTAGACATTTTTCAGAAGTATGGATTCAGAAAAGTGAAAATGCTTCACATATATTAAATGCTGCCTTGAGAAATAAATATTTTGTATCACTTTTAGGACCAAACTACAATGATTAGGTGAAAATAATAGTAATAAAAGCATAGATATAACTTAGCACACTTCTAGTACTTATAATGAACATTTTGTGTGCAATTTTTCTTTAACCAAGTGTATATATATATACATAAATGCATCCATATATATTATTGCATCCATTTTACAGATGAGAAAGCTGAAGTTTTGAGAGGCTAGGCATTCTTACCTTATAACCTAAGTTCATGCAGATATTCAGTACAGGAATTTTCATATGTATTTAACTCCAAACCCAGTAACCTCATCTTTCATGTTATAATTTCTTTTCTTTATGTCATGTAACTTATAAGAGGGAAATGTCGTTACCCGAAAAAGTCATTCCAGAATACTTTAAGGGTAATCAGAACTGTCTTTATTGTGTTATCTATTGACATTTGCCATGCTAAGAACTCAATGTTGGGTCAAAATGAGTACTGGAGCTTAATGGTGAGAACCTAGGGCATTAGCATGAGTGGGTGAAGCACAAACATTTGTCTGGGAAAGAAAAGTGCAAGAGAAGATAGTTGAAGAGTTCCAAAAGGTTAAAAAGCTAAGATGGTACCCAAAATCTAAAGGTACAGGGCAAGAAGGAAGCCAGTGACCACTATTTGGCTGCTCAAAGCAAATGTATCAGCCATCTTATCTGTCTCTCTTGTTTCAACTTAAATCTGGTTTAACAGACATCCCATCAACAATTCCTCCATTACTCAGTTCTTCTATTTTTCTCCATTACCATAATCCTAGACATGGTTTTCTTCATTCCCACCACAATAACTGCAATGCATCTAGTAGGTCTTACTGATTCCAAAGAACCAGAGTAATCTTGTGAAAAATTTGAGTCAAGTTATGACACTCCTCTGCTTAAAATATTTCAGGGAGTCCCCACTGCCTTGTATGACAAAGACAAATTCTTTCACAAAACCTACAAAGTCCTGACGTGGATTGGCCCCCATTTCTCCCAGATCACACTCTCTCTTGCTTTCCCCATGCTTCAGGCAATATAGTGGAGCAGTTCCAGCCTGAACTCTAGAAGTAAGCTGCTTCGACTTGAATTCTGACTCAATTCCTTAGTAAATCTGTAACTTTAGGCAACTTACTTGACGTTTCTATACATCAATTTCTCTTATCTGTAAAAGGAAAATAAATCACAAATTATTGCTCATTTAACTGAGAGAACTAAGTCAATTTATACATGGAAATCCCATCAAATTGTGGTTGAAACAGACTGAGTTTTGTTACTATAATACATCGTTCAGTGCTATCTTAAAACACTTGCACTTGCTTTATTTTCCTAGAATATTCATACTCCCATCTTCACCAGGCAAACTTATATTCTTGTAAACTTCAACACAATATCCCTATATCTGAAAAGCACCTTTGAATTCTCCCACCCTAATCCAATTAACTTCTTTTATAATACATA
Source organism: Sorex araneus (assembly GCF_027595985.1). NCBI lineage: Eukaryota > Metazoa > Chordata > Mammalia > Eulipotyphla > Soricidae > Sorex > Sorex araneus. The sequence goes on along the minus strand of NC_073313.1, from coordinate 77,062,239 downwards.
GTGTCATTGTCTTTGTGTCACTCATATGTTAAATGAACAAATAAATATACTTTTTTACCTACATTACAATGGACTTAGAAAGGGAAATGAAGACTCACAAGGCTCTTTGCAAACTTACTTGAAATTAAAGAATAATTTGAGAAATTAGAGAAGTAGTATAGTCAGAAGGCACCTGCCTTGCATGCAGCTGACCCAGGTTTTTACCTCTGTCACCCCATATGGTCCCCCAAACACTGACAGAACCAACTCCTGAGCACTTCTATGTATAATACCCTGACTCCCTCTCCCCCAAGTAATCAAATGCCTCCACATTAAAAAAGTATTTAAAGCTACTTGTTTATGCTCTTTTTTTCATCTTATTTCCCTTCAATTGTTTTTTTAATTTAACTTTTTATTAAATCACCATGTGGAAAGTTACAAAGTTCTCAGGTTTATGTCTCAGTTATACAATATTCAAACACCCATCCCTTCACCAGTGCCCATATTCCACCACCAAAATCCCCACTATACCCCCCGCCCCCACCCCTACCCCCTACTGTATTACTAATGAATTTCACTTCATTTTCTCTTTACCTTGATTACATTCCATATTTCACTATAAAACTCACTATAGTTGTTGGAGTTTCCACCCAAGAGAGACAGACCTACTACCAAGGAAGCATTTGATAATTAGTTTTCCATTGCTGGAAATGAAGAAATATGTAGCCCCACTGCTACAAGTACATAACTCTTCTCTTTTTTTTTCCTTTTCCCTTTTTTTTTCCTGTCATTCCCCCTTCCCGTGCCTCATAGCATGGTGTACGCCACGCCGCGTCGGCCAGCATGGGGCTTTTGTTTAGTTCACAGTCCAGAGAGGTGGCTGCTACATTAATAACCTTCAATATTTCAACAAAAACTTACTGTTATTATTTGGAGTTTCCCCCCCAAGCCAGGCCTGTTCAAAAGGAACCATTTCACATTGCTGACAATTAGAAATGTTAAGTCGTTTTGGATTTCTGTATAAAGTCCAGGGAAAATTCTGCCAGAAATCGCATAGCCCAGCTCATAGTCCCAGTGCATTGCTGCTCTGGGGACATGGTTGGGAGCACTTGCTGGGTTCAGAAGTCATCCATCTGGCTCCGGATGTTGGGTATACAGCAGCAGAGCGGCCGTGCCAACGCATGGCCACCCGGTTCGAATCCCGGTGGAGCGCGGGCCGGAGCCGGTGCCAGCCCCAGCCTGCGACTTCCCAAGTGTCCCGCTGTTCAGGTTCAAAACACATTTTTTTCCTTCCCACGCCAAAAGTTCATACCTGATTAAATGTCCATAAGATGGCGTACACTGCGCCGCTTCTCCCAGAGGGGAGAGAACCAAGGAGGAAGGATATTTCCCCCCTTAGCCGCCGCGGGGCAAAAGCTTAGTTCACGGTCCGGGGACATGGCTGGGAGCACTTGCTGGGTTCAGAAGTCATCCATCTGGCTCCGGATGTTGGGTATACAGCAGCAGAGCGGCCGTGCAAACGCATGGCCACCCGGTTCGAATCTCCCTTCAATTGTTAATGAAAGTTCTCTCAGGAAAATGGCACTCACTAAGATATGCTTAGGCAATATATGGAAAGGGATTTTTTTTTGTTAACTGGGGAAGACTCAGAGAGGCTAGAAAGGAGAACATTAGAGGAGTTTAGAAACATCTAAAGGAGAAACCTCCATAAGAGTGATAAGGAGCCAAGGAGTGAGGTCACAGCTATGGTCTAGTGACATGTTTAGATAAAGTGACAATTTTTGCAGGCGATTATTTTAATAATGCCACTGCCCTCTGTCACAGTTGTGAGACAGGAGTCCTGCAATAAAGGGGGAAGGTGTAGCTGCTTACAGTATTTGGTGCCCACACAGCAAGATGTAGTCATTAACCAGAGTTAATGCTTATTACTTGTCTACTGCATACCTAGCACTGTGCTATAGACTCTGAGAATGTATGATCTTGTTTAATCCTCACATAGTAGTTTTATAGAGAAAGAAACTCAGGCTCAGGGAAATGGCTTCCCAAGGTCATGGAACCAAAATATGATATTTAAATACAAGCCCATGCTCTTACCAGCCTTCTTATTTGATCAATAATAAATTTCTGAGGTTCTTGCTGACTATAAGTTTGTATGGTTTATAAAATTTAAGCGAAAATGACAATTTTTCTCAAAATCAAATCCAATGCTGAAGAATGGTGGTTCTCAACCAGGGATAATTTTAGTCCCAAGGTCACATATGACAAGTTCTAGAAGCATTTACATTGATATGACTCAGGGTAGCGTGTTGTGTGGTGCTGCTATAGGCATCTAGTCAGTAGAAGCCAATGATGCTGTTAAAGTTCGTAGAATATACCGGATAACTCTTTGCAATGAAGAACTGCAAGTCCAGAGTTTCATTAGAGACAAAGTTGAGAAATCCTGCTGTAGAGAATTTAAAGTAATAATCACCAGAAGAATGTGTTAGAAGGAATGTAATAATTCTAGGTACCACTTTTTGTTTTCATCTCATGATGAACAAGTTCAAAATTAAAAAGTAGGGGCCCTGGGATGTGATTTTGTTGTTATATGCTTGCCTTGCAGACATGAAGCTGCAAGATTGATTGATCCCCAGCATTGCCCCACATTGCCAAGTATGATGCCACTTTCATTAGGATTCCTGGAGCCACAAGTGTGTTGTCTTCAGTGCACCACAACCAAGTGTATGTAAGCACTACAACCTAATGTGGAATGACTGACATAATAACAATGGTAATGACAATAAAGAGAAGGAAATTTTCTTTGTATGCATTATGAATTGCAGGTCAAAACCAAGGTGATCATCTGGAAGTTTTCATTCTCCAAATACATTGAAGCAAAATATTGAACTGACCACCCTTTCTCCCACCAACACATTCTTTGCTTTTCTAATTCATATTAATTCAGGGTGGCAGAGTAAGTTCAAAATTCTGTCTCAGCTCACAATTCTGACAATTCTGGACCACTCCCAATCTCTCACCTCCATCTTAAAGAAACAGCCTCTACAACAGCTGGATACATTGTGCTCTTCGTTATATGAGTGGTAGCTTCTACTTGGATTAAAATTCCTAAACCACAGTGATATATCCTCTCATCTTTGTTGTAAATCTGGGTAAAATAAGTGGATGTATCAGGAAGGGCAAAGAGTTGGGACTGAGTCAATTCTAAGCTATTCACAAATTTTACCATAATCACAGACTCAGGGCAGAGTATTGATGCCCAGAATTAAGTGGTTTGTACAAACTTACCTTAGTGCTCTTTCCTCAATACGGTTGATGATGACTATAGCTTTATTAAATTTTATGGATCACTATTAATTACATTTCAAAAGAGAAAACACCACTCTGATCCACATTCTATTGATGACAGCAGAGATTAACCATTTCCTCAAATTTATGCCCTTCCCACAATGATTTACAAATTATTTGTAAATGTTTCCCAGGTATCTATATGCTGACTAAAAAGTCTCAGGTTGCAAATACCAATCTGATAAATCTTCTATTGGCTTCTAGAAAAAAAATACAAGTAAACAGATTATGTCCTTATCCCCTATCTCTTTGTATCTTTAGCTGGATCTATAGAAGTAAATATTATAAAATTGATTTGAAAATAACAGCAGCACATAGAACTTTTGCTACTGAATAAAACACTGGTGTTCTATGAAATACAAACATCAATAAAGAGATATTCCCAGGGTTAAAAGTTGGGGCAATGGCAGAAGAAGAGAGAACAAAAGGGAATGCCCTGCTGCAGAGTCAGGGTGTGGTGGTGGGCATTTGGGTGGGGTGGTGGGAGGGATACTGGGAACATTGGTGGAGGAGAATGGGCACTAGTGGAGGGATGTAAATGATCACTGTATGACTGAAATGCAAAGATGAAAGTTCGTAAATTTGTAACTGTACCTCATGATGATTCACTAATAAAATTTTTTTTAAAGTTGGGGCAAGCCGGGGCCGGTGCTCGGCTCCGGCCGAGTTTCGGCCAGGGTGCCCTTGCCTCTGCACAGCCGGTGGATGTGGAACGAGCGGGAACCAGAGACAGCTTTAGGATTTGGGGTTCCAGCAAGTGCTTGCACCCATGTATGGAGACTGTGAACTAAGCTTTTGCTACATGCTGTTCCAGGAAGGGAAATGATTCATTTTCCAACTTAAATCTCCGCGGACTTAATTACTATAATACAGAAATTGTAAACCGCGCAGCCACGGTAGCGGCCACGCGACATTTTATCTCTTCATTCTCATCAGTGAAAACTTATTATCAAATATTTCCTTGTTAATAGAGCTGTATTCTTGGGGAATAAATTCCAACAAAAATAGTGAGTCTGTTTTGAAACTCTAACAACAATAGTTGTGTGTTGAAATCTGGAATGTAATCAAGGTAAAAGGAAGTGAAATTATCACTCACGCACGGGGTGGGGGGTTGGGGGGTGAGGTGTGGGATGTATACTGTTTTTTTTGTTTGTTTGTTTTTGTTTTTGTTTTTTTTTTGTTTTTATTGGTGGTGGAATATGGGCACTGGTGAAGGGATGGGTGTTTGAGCATTGTATAACTGAGATATAAGCCTGAGAACTTTGTAACTTTCCACTTGGTGACTCAATAAAATAAATAAAATAAAATAAAATAAAAAAATAAAAAGTTGGGGCAATGGGGGCTGGATCGATAGCAGAGCGGGTAGGATGTTTGCCTTGCATGTAGCCTACCTGGGTTCGATTCCCAGCATCTCATATGGTCCCCCGAGCACCGCCGGGAGTAATTCCTGAGTTCATGAGCCAGGAGTAACCCCTTTGCATCGCCAGTGTGACCCAAAAAGCAAAAAAAAAAAAAAAAGAAGTTGGAGCAAATGGCAAGTATCGATTTCCTGGGTAATATTTTAGGTTTGTTTTATTTTAAGTTGAGAAATATGGCTTCCTCACCTTTTATTTGGCTTTTTATTTTTATTTTATTTTATTTTTAAAATAGGTGTTGTAATATGATTGAATTAGAATTGAATGTGGTAATGAGAAAATAATGAATTTTTTAAAATTGCCATCTAAACAAATTATGTCTGCAGTTCTGTGGTATGAAGTATGTCATATCATTGTGTAACCATCATCACTGTCCTTAATGATTTAGAACTAGATCGTGCTGGAGGTTGCGCAGCACTGTCACTGTACTTAATACCACTATATTGTTCACTTCTAACTGGTTAATTTTATGTTGTGTTAATTGCATTGAAATTTCTAAGTATCTACTGCAATATGTGCTTATATAATGTTTATTCAACTTGGTTAATCTGATCCCCATTACATAAAATGCCTCACATGTGTTTACATACTTTAGGTCTTTAGACATATCATTATTTTCTCTCCTTTTTAAAAAACAGGATTTAACTTAATAAAAAGAGCCAAAGCACTAGGAAACGTAGCCCCAGAATGTTAAGAATATGCCACTGAATTTTAAATTATTCGTGAACCTAACTACTGAAAATATAGGCTGTGTCCTGAATACTTAAGTCAGTGTCAGTCTTTCAGCTCTGTAATGAGCAGCAGTAGGCCTCTCACATCCTGAGACCAAGAGGCCTTTTTCTCAGCTTGTACCCTTACTCTAGCTGAAAGGAAAAGAGAATGAAGCTCTAAGTAAGTGGTCTTTTATTATTGTGGATCACTATGGATAACTGACTTTTTGTCCAGGTGTTTTGTTTACCTTTCCCTGCATTGTGGCAATGACCCAATCATTCTGAAATTGCCATCTGCAAAATCAAGTGGGCAACAAACCTTCTAGTACATTTTACTAGAGCCCCGTACCCTTTTAGAGCCTTACACAGAAATAGATAAATCCATCTGTTTGCCAAGGCCAATATAGCTCAAAAAGTAGTTCAAATAAGAATCTCTTATGTGGTTGTTTCCTGGAACAACCACCTTCCCCCAACCCTTCCCTTACAAGCCTTTCCCCAACCCTTCCCTTACATTTTCTGGTGTGTTTGGTATTTCCAGAGAGGTTTTTAAAAGAAATAAATTGTGTTTTGGTTTATATTATGATGATCAGGGTATGCTTACTACTGACTCTGTGCTCAGAGATCACCCCTAAAGGTGGTCAGGTAGCCTTATGGGGTACTAGGCGTCACAGCCGGTTCTGCAGCACACAAGACAAGCATCCTTATCTGCTGTACTACCTACCTATCTCTCTGGCCCCAAGAGAAATAAATTGTTACATATACACATAAAAGAATCTGGAAAAGTACGAAGAAATTAAAAACTGGCGGGCCCAGAGCAGAGGAATAGTATAACGGAGAAGACGCTTGCCATGCATATGGCTACCCAGGTTCGAGCCATGGCCTGCACATAGGGTCACCAAGCACAGGGAATGATTCCTGAGCACAGAATCAGGACTAAATCGTGGAAATCACCGGGGAGGCCCCCCAATCAAAGCTAATACAAAAATATTGGCGAGTCATATACATGTGTACCACCTATATGCACACGCACCCATACAATCATAGTCACACAAGCAGAGACTATCTGTAAAGCATAATGCCTTTCTCAGCTGATATTTTCTACCCTGCTCTCTGCCCTGGGCACATTCCTCTAGGGAGAAAACCAGCGACAAAGTTCTGCTTGCTTGCTTTCCTCAGCAATGCCCACAAGGAGCTGGGACTTGTCCTCCCCTCCCCCTCCCTTCACTCTCCCTTCATCTCAGGCCGCCCCCCCGGCTTCCAGCACCCCCTCAAACATACACATACAGAGAGAGAGACAGAGACAGAGAGACAGAGAGAGACAGAGAGAGATCTAAATCCTCAATCCTCAACTCATGTAGTAATTTTTTGAAAGAAGAGAAGGTGAGACTTGGAGCGGATCTACACTTAGGGAACGGAAAGGAGCGATGCAAGGGTGGGGGTGGGACGAGCAGTAAAGGGATTTCCTAAAAAAACCCGATTATTAGACTGCATTTCATATTTAATAAATCATTCAGAGATCTGGACCATTTTCGTTACCACGGTACTCCTTTTCTTTTCTGTGGGCATCTCTGGCCAGCGTGGGACCGTCGCCAATTTCCCAGGAGCCTCGCAACTCTAAGGCGAGCACCGAGTCCCCAGATAACTATTTAGTGTAAACAAACCATGCGGCTTTAATAGAATTACCTCAGCCCGCTAGTAAATAATTTATAGTAGGCAGTAAATAAAATGTGGGTCTATGTCTTTAAAAGAGTTGTCAAGTGGAAACACACACCAGAGGGATGTAAACCCAAAGATTGCCACGCTTAGAGACGCCGGTCGGCTTGGAGAGGCAAGTCAACACCGGGGTTTTCTACGCCGGAAACCGTCGGCGCTGTTGTTAGAGGAGATGCCCGCCGGGGCGCGAGAGAAGAAAGGACATCTTTTGCACGTTGTCGGGGGTGGGGTGGGGTGGGGGTGGAGGCACTTTCTGAATAACCCCTGCTATTTGAAAGCCTAGATGCTTGCAAATTCGTTATCAGTTTAATGTTTGCCACCACTCCTCTGGAAAAACCAGGCCCCTGACCGGGATTCCCATTTTGCAGATGGGTAAAAAGAAGGCTCTGAGGCTACCCGACATGCATCATGAATGCCTACTAGGGAATAAACTAGAGGCCCCAGCTTAGACTTTTTTCTCTTTGTCTCTGGGCTATGCAGTTGTTCTTCGTCTAAATGTTCCTCAAGAGTAGCCAACACCCCAACCACATACTCACACCACCCAGCAACACACAGTTGCCCAGTATTACAGCACTTCATCATCTCTTGTTTTCGGTGATCTGAGGACCCTCTAAATAAATTTCCCTGGCCTCCCTGTCCAAGAATAACCCCCCCCAGGTGCATCCCCAGTTTGGAGAGGAGGACAGATTTATGACAGTCCCCTCAAGGTTACCCCCAAAACAACCTTGACCATGAAACCAGAATCTTGAACACTTGACCTAAATTTCCAAGGGCATCTGTTTCCGTCTGTAATTGTCACCAGGCTTCATTTGAAATTCGATCCTGTGTCACTAATGGTATTAACAGGAGCTGAGGAGCAATCTTCCAACGGGAGACTGTTGCATATGATTTTACTTCCAAACGAAAGTAAATCAGTTTCTATAAACCTGCAGCAACTCCTCCCTGAGCACAATAAAACTGTTGTCACAATCAATAAATCTCTGGTTTGGGGTAATGAAAATTAGATAACTATTCTTTCTTTTTCTGCTATTCTCCCCCTCCCCCCAACACACCCACCCACCCCCAAAGACAAAGCCACTATTCAAAGAATGGGACTTCTTGTTAACCATTTCTGAAGTCCCTGGCTGTACCCAGCGCCTTTCAGTCACGGACCTCTCAGTCATCGGAGGGACCAGACGTTTAATTATGGTGACTTTTGTTCGATCATTATGGATAATAAAAGCAACCTTTTTTGCTAGATACAATTATAACACAAGCTGCTTCAACACCTGCACGGATCTCATTTGTCTCCAGCCTGGTTTCCCTGCCCTCCATTAAACTGCCTTTGAATTTCTCCTTCTCTTCTGACCAGAAGATTTAATATGTTGCAAGAGATAGATTTCACGAAAACGCGTTGTCCCTTCTGTAGCTACATCTGCTCCGACCTATTAAGAAAAGCAAGACATTTTGATACTAATTGCAAATAAATTGTGATGTGTTCACCGAGTAATTGATTTAATGAAGTTCATATGAAACTCCAGAGATTGGCCAAGTGAAAGGCACCCTGGTGCGTCTATTGTGGAGAGAGAGGAAGGTCGGTTTTTCGTTTTCTTTCTTCCGTAAAAAACAACAGAGAAAAAGAGGTGACTGGGCGGGTGGGGGTGGTGTGCGAGACGGGGGCTTCGCACAGATGTTACCTCTGCAGTCGGCACCGTGGCAGGAAGGCGCTGCTCTGGGGATCGCGCCTCCCGCCGCTCGCGCTCTGCGAGCCGGTAGTCCGACGAACAGAACGCAGGCGGCTGCGTCGGGCCGGGCCCCGCAGCCGCTGCGCACACTTCGGTGGCAGAAGTAGAGGGTCTAACACACATCGCTAGTGTCCTCGGAAACGCCGAGGTTGCAGGGATCGCTACTGCCAGGTCCTGTTCCCCGACTTCCCAAAGTGCTTGGGTGGAGGCCAAGCGGTTGAGAGGGACGCCAGGTGGTTCCTGTCTCACGCCTGCCTCCCAAATAGTCGCCGAGGCCCCGATAAAAACTGCGGTAGCTAGTGCCAAAACTCCGCCACCGCATGAGGCAGGCTCTGGGGTGCAGGCCCACATCCCCAACCAAAAATCTAGACGGTGAATTCTTTTCCGTGCTCGCGCGGTCCCCTTATCAGCCTATCTGAGCAGACAACGTCCTTGTCTGGGGCTTGAGGGAAGCAGAAAGGGAATTTTCTGGATGCCATCTGAGTGTCACACCCTGTGCTTCAACACGTTAGCTACCTCTAGCTGAGCATGAGGTGGGAGGTATTATTACTCCCTTTAACAGATGCAGAAACTGAGGTCTGAAGGACCCTTCGCAACAACTTGTCAGGTCCTGGCTGCTCTGCTGCGTCAGCCAAGCGAACTTTGTGGTGAGAAAGGCACTTTTCCCTGTGTTTGCTCCCTCCCAAGCCCCCACCAAAGACTCTCTTGGGTAACTTAGTCTGGCCGGCATGATGGGGACAGGGTAGAACCTCCTGTCATCTGCCCAGCCCATAGCATGGTGGGTGACTCGAGTTTGAAAATTTTGTTTCGTTTTGTTTGGTTCTCAAGAAAGGGCAGTTTGAGCTAGAGGCTGCCTCTAAATTCTTCAGAGCCGTTGCCTCCTCTGTGGTCCCAGAGCGCTGGCGGGCTTCAGCAGGGCTGGAGAAGGTAATAACGCCTTTCCGCTGTCAGTGCGGCCAAAAGGACTCAGGAGTGAGTCCAGTCGCAGAGGCGAGGCATGACCCTCCCTGATCCCCCACTCCCAAGAAATCTCGCCAGCACTGCACGTGCAAAAAGAGTCCCTGCAGAGCTCTCGCGGGTTTTCATCGTCGGGTGCAGCGGCGAGTTGAAAACCCAAGGAAAAGAGAAATGACCCAACCTGGGGTTGCATTGCAGCCGCGCGAAAGCAGATACAGAAACAAGCTCCTCGCGTTCTCCTTTATTTCCGGCTGGATAGCGCGGTCCACGCTGGCACCGCGCGCTTTGAAAGTGAACGCGGGACCCTTCAGGGCCGGGCTGCCAGGAATTCACCTTATTCCAGACCCAAACTAGGTGCTGAGGGCCGCGCTGGCTGTCCGTTCTGCGGAAGCCCAGCTCACTGCTCACTAGGCTTCTGTTGGGGCCAACCCAGCTAAGGTCCACTCTTGCGGGGATTGGGGGACGGGGGAGGGAGTCTCATTGATCCAGTTCGTGGTCGGGTCCCAAGCAACTCTCCTTTTGATATGGATCTTCCCATTTCTCCTTTGCCCTGATGCAGAAGAATACGGGGGTGGGGGTGGGGGTAGGGTGGGGGTGTTAGCACATTGCTTCTCAATTCTGGGGAACCTAATCAGCCGCTCCTGTCCCAGAGGAGGCGTTTCTGGGACCCCAGAAGAACCTTCTAGATATATAGAGCCCCCTCCTCCAACTCTGGGTTTTGCAGTCCTGAACTCGGAGCAACTTTTCCAGACCTTTCTGAGGCAGCGACTCCCAGCCCGACCCCCGACCCCACCGTTTACCCCCAGGTGAGGCACTCAAGCCGGCAACTGTGATCGGATCCCTTGCCTGGAGTGGAAGAAAGGGTGGGCAGCGCGAGGCTGAAGGCCCTGGCAGGCCTGGCCGCAAGAGCCCAAGGGATTTCGGAGGGAGGTGTCGCATAGGGAGGAAAAGTTCAGCATTGAAAGCCACGGACTGCAAAGCGCTGTTTGGGATTGACCTTCTCTCCCCTCTGACCCCTCCCCCCTCCCCCGCCCCCCGCCCTAAGTGGGAGCGCTCCCAACAGACGACAATCGCCTACAGGGGCGACCGGCCTTTGTAAGTGTGTGTCGCATTCCCGGGGCAGGGACCTTGTTAGGAGGGAACTTGCGGGGTCCCGCTTAGTTTGAAATTGCAGCTTGCGAGCGCGCCCCAGGTCGTATCTCTCTGGACTGCAGAAGAACCCCGGACGAAGTTGCACCCGGAGTCTCTCTGCCACCTCGTCCAGCTGTAGCGCCCCCTGTGGCCGAAAAGTGAACCCTAGCGGATTCCAACGGGTCTGGGGGTGGGGGTCTGCGGAGGGAGGGCAGAGAGGACTGAAAGCTGTGCGAGCTGCGGCCCCGCCTGAGAAGCCATCACCCGCCGGGGCTTGGCATCTGAAAGTGCGATTTGGGGAGCTGGGAGTGGAGATTTACGATCCCGGAGGACAGAGCGTGAAAAGGGTATCATCATCAGTTTTGACTGAAAGAAAGAAAACATATCTTTAACAAAAAGAAGGGCTCTTGCCATTCACCCGCGTTGTTAGGACAACGTGAACTATCCTTGAAATGATTAGTTCCACTTCAAAGGAATTTACATTCAACAGTGAAAACTCAGCCTCTTTTATTTATTCAAAAAGACTTTTCACGACGGCCAGTCGTATGTTCGATCCTTCTATTTATTTTTCCGCATTCACGGTGTACTTGTGTTAAATCAACAGCGAGAGTCGGTCAACGCACTCATTATGAGAACCAGCCCGGGTTCCGGGCACGCAGAGCTTCAGGTAGACGCGGCTGAGGAGAAGGTGAAGTGTGAGACCAGGCTGGGGCTCACCAAGACCTGAGTGAAAAGTGGAAAATGAGGCAGCCAGCCTGAGAAGCCACAAAACCAAACTAACCATGCAAGAGCATCCAAAATCCGGACCCCAGCGCCATTACTGTAGATCCAGAGCGCTTGACACAGGACACTTTATGTTACTCCGGAAGAAAGTGGGTCTGAAATTCCCAGAGACAATCCCAGGAACCCCTGAACTGGTTGCCACAACTTTCCTTGGACACAAACTGAGAAATAAAAGCCGATCTCTCAGCCCCTTGAGGTATTTGCAGCTGCACACTTCAAAGTCCCAGAGTTCCACCTGCCCCATCCTGACCCTCTCACCAACAAATCCTGGAAACTTCTAACCAGAGGAACAAACATTAAAAAATTGATCAGGTTCTGGAGCATGGGGGGCAAGGGGTGCTCCTTCTCCAACCGTCCCAGGAGCACCCCTGAACAATGGCTGGGAAAAGGTGTGACCCTCTCTCTGAAGTCAACACCAGCAGTCACCAAATCTCAGCTCTGCTCAAGCAAGTCCCCACACCTTTCTCTCCCTCCCAGCAGTAGTTTTCCTCAGCAGGAACAATGATGCAGAACTTTTTCTTCTCTTTCTATTCTACTTTCTAATTACATAGCAGAGAAAAACCTGCATTTGCCATTACACTCAAGAGTTTGCCCACCATATGTTTGTCCAAATTTGTGGCCCACCCACTACTCACACAAACCTCCCACCCCACCCTCCAAATTAGAACCTGTGCCTTGAATTACTGATAGCATGATTTCTGACAGTTCTTTTATATTCAGTTTTGGGGGGTCCCCGTCACTGGATTCAGAATCAGTGACCACAGGCTCTCTTCACCAGGAGTAAAAGTAGTGAATATTTGTCACTTGGGTAAAGGCAACAGTTGAGGTTATGAAAGGAGAAAGCATTAATATTTTTATCCTTGCAGGAGGTCTTTTGGGTTGAATGAGGCAACTCATAAGATAAGCATAGTTTATGATAGAACCAAGCTCATATTTCTCTTCTTCCTATATGTTCCTCTATTTCTTGCATCGTTGTGGTCTGGTGTTATTCTTTGATTTCTTCTGCCCATACCCAAAGCGTTTCCTGAGCCATTCCATTCTCCCACCCCCTCTAAAGTCCTGTGGTACATTTCCGGGTCCTCAGCTCTTCCCCTTAATGTGAGTTAGAACTCCAAAAAAAAAAAAACATGGATGTTCCAAACTCCTGGGTGATTTAAGGGATTATACAGTGTCACAGTAATGATTTAAGTCATAGAGCACATGCGTGCAAGACTCTGAATTTAAATCTTGGCAACACACACCTCTCCCAACGCATATGCCATGGCCTCAGTGGCCCCTAACCAGCATCAGCCAAAGCATTACCAGGTGTGGCAGGTCCTTATTTTTTAAAGGAGATGCTGACAACAGTGAAATTCCAACCACTACTCTACTCTATACCCAACTAGATCTATCCCTTAGTACTAATATTGAACTCCTAGAGACTTTCAGATTAGATTTTGTTCTTCAGTGGTATCCACTCTTCCCAGAAAGCAACAAACAGATTTGTGTCCATCACTGTGAGGTTCTATGTAGGCTTGGAGTTTATCTCTTTGTCTCAGGGAAGGGATGAAGGAAGGAAGGAAGGAAGGAAGGAAGGAAGGAAGGAAGGAAGGAAGGAAGGAAGGAAGGAAGGAAGGAAGGAAGGAAGGAAGGAAGGGAGGGAGGGAGGGAGGGAGGGAGGAAGGAAGGAAGGAAGGAAGGAAGGAAGGAAGGAAGGAAGGAAGGAAGGAAGGAAGGAAGGAAGGAAGAGAGGGAGGGAAGGAGGGAAGGAAGGAAGGAAGGAAGGAAGGAAGGAAGGAAGGAAGGAAGGAAGGAAGGAAGGAAGGAAGGAAGGAAGGAAGGAAGGAAGGAAGGAATGGAGGAAGGGAGGAAGGAAGGGAGGGAGGGAGGAAGGGAGGAATAAGGAATTTAGAGAAATGAAAGAAGAAAGAAAGAGAAGGAGGGGGAAAGGAGAGGCCCCAGTAGAAAGCAATACTGGGCTAGCACTGGGAGGCCTCTAACTGAAAAGGCTTGAGAATGAGAGGCTCACAGCTCCCAAGGCAACTCTGATGGGGGAGGGAAGGAGGAGGCGTGTGAGAAAAGTGACACATCCTAAAGCACACCCCAGGAGAGCTGGGGATCTAGGAAGGACTCAAAATGTATTTCTAATTACTTTTCATGCTCCCAGGAAAGGGGCTCCTTTTAAGTTCTATTTTAAAGGCTTGTTATTGTACTGAGTTCTAGTCTACATCATGAAAGCGCTATTTATACATTTTAACTTTTTGTAAAGAGTGAGAGGATGGTGAAAGCTATAAATGTGCTTTTCTGGAAAAAAAAAAACTAGAAAAACAGAAATTGGAAACCTCCTTAATAATAGTTTTTTCACCAGAAAAAAATGGTAAGGGGTATAAAATACATTGATTTAACCAATATTATAGATTAATCTTAAGAAATGAGTGAATTCTCATTCATGCCTTGTTTCCATTGAATACATCTCACAGGTAGCTGGGACTCCAAATGTGCCTGCGAATTATGCAGACATGGTTGCAGTGCAGACATCCAGTCAGCAGAGGGCACACTCGTCACTGTCAAACCCTGTTTTCCTAACTTGGAGGTGAGGATGGTAGGTAGGGGCAGGAATGTTGGGCATAATCTCAGGGAATGGGGTTCCAATGGAGATCAGAAACTTAGAATAAATGTTTATTTCTTTAAATAAACTTTAAAAGTGCAAAATAAGACATGTTGGTAAGTTTTACACTCAGTGTTCACAAAAAAGTTAAAGCCTCAAAAATCTTGACTTGATTATATAAGGTCAATGTCAGACAATCCACCAAATAAGGAAGATCCGGTATTTATGTCGGCCCACTATGCCCTGAAACAGAGCCTCTCAAAACCAGAAGGCAGCTGAAATTGTCATAAAGAGAGCTGGATGTGACATTCAAGTCCTTGGTTCTAGCAACTTTCATTGTGGTATTAGGGAACTCACCACCCCTATCTGGGGTTCAGTTACCTATTTCATACCATAAAGAAGTGGAAGTGAAACTAGACTATCACCGATGTCTCTTCCTTCTCTAATAGTCTGTGATTCTGGGAAGCAAAGTGAAATCTGAGCCCATTTAAGTACTTAATCCTCATGAATCCCAGAGATAGTACAGCAGACGAGGCACTTGATTTATACACAGCCAACCTGAGTTCACTTATGGCACCCCACATCGTCCCTTGAGCACAAAGAGGAGAGTGATTCCCGAGTACAAAACAAGAAGCAGGCCATTGCTGGTTACGGTCCCCAAACCCATCATTATCATCATCATCATTTAATCCTCATATTCCAGAATACTCAAATGATGGATTCTAAAAGAACACCATGTAAGGCAGGAATGAAAAAAAGAAAGCAATTCAGACCACTTTGTTAAGTCAACATTTTTCATTTCCTGGGGAGGGAGCTATCTGAGAATAACCTTTGATCTTGCATGGTAAAAATGGTGGAAGTCACGGTGCTCTCAGGCTAAACCCGGGAAACAAATAAGTTGTAAATAGAATTTCTTAAGAAACAAAGCAAGTTAGACACCAGTGCATTGTTCACAATGGGGTGATCCTGAGACCAGTCTTGAATATGAACCTAGAGAAGACCCATGACATTTCTCCTGGACTCACCTTGAGACCTTTAGGAACCCTCAGCTTCAAGTATGCCACTGTCATTTCTGCTGACATATATGTGCTCCCCTGACATTTTCTGCCTACAATAACACTTTCATTTTTTTCTGCTGAACAATTTCCACATTGATTTGAACACCTGAAGCAGTTGCTTGACTTAGGCTTTCTTGTTTTGATACATTGTGTATCACTGCGGACCAGAAAGCAGTAATAGATTGCTTACAGCTGGCTTTGTTAATCCTCTCGTAATTGACATGAAAATTTTAAAACTGCCAGCCACAAAGCCACGTGGAACTATGAATGTGTATTTGCTCATTGGCCAACTGGCTCAGGATACGTCACGAATAGGTAAAATCATTAAATCCTTGAAAGCCTAGCTAAGGTTTTCTATACTCTGTAACCTAACCTTCTCTGTTCCCTCTATATCACTTCCAAGCTTTATGTGGCCAAGATCTGATCTCATAGATCAATGGGTTGTTTTTACATATACAGGAATCAAAACCAGGGCCTTACACCTTCAAGGTATGAACTTTACTACTGAGCCACATCCCAGCCTATAAATGAAACTGCGCTTTGACTAGCTGGGCATTCAGCAAAGTTAGGAGTTTAGGGTCAAGTGCTATCATTCATCATAGGCCTCAGTGTCCAGTAGCCATCCATATGCGGCTACTGAGACCTTGACACATTGTTAGTCCAAGTTGAGGTATGCTCTAAGTAAAAAATGCAAACCAGATTTTAAAGACAGTAAAAACAAAGAACACTAAATATTTCATTAATACTTCTTATATTGATTACATGTAGGAATAATTAATATTGGGTCTTACAATATTTTAACAATACATTATCAAAATTAATTTTAACTTTGTCTTGTACTTTTATTTTTTATTTTTATTTTTTTGCTTTTTGGGTCACACCCAGCAATGCTCAGGGGTTACTCCTGGCTTTGCACTCAGGAATTACTCCTGGCAGTGCTTGGGGGACCATATGGGATGCCGGGGATCGAACCCGGGTCGGCCGCGTGCAAGGCAGACGCCCTACCCGCTGTGCTATCGCTCCAGCCCCTGTCTTGTACTTTTATAAATGGAGCTACCATATAAATGAAAATTATACATGTGATAGCCCAGTGGGTAGGGCATTTGCCTTGAATGCAGTCGACCCGGGTTCGATTCCTCCACCCCTCTCGGAGAGCGTGGCAAGCTACCAAGAGTATCTCGCCCACATGGCAGAGCCTGGCAAGCTACCCGTGGCATATTCCATATGCCAAAAACAGTAACTACAAGTCTCACAATGGAGATGTTACTGGTGCCCGCTCGAGCAAATCGATGAGCAACAGGATGACAGTGACAGTGACAGTGATACATGTACAGTTATGCGTCACTTAGTGAGGAGGATATATTCTAAGAAATAATTATTTGGTGAGTTTTATCATTATATAAACACCATAGTACAATGGCTAACATGTAGAAGGTGCTTATTTATGAAGCAATGGATTAAGGGATGAGTGCCCCCTCCATCGTCCCAGCCCTAGAAAACATTGACTTTGGCAAAGATAGTCAGGAAGGACATACTTCTTATCTTTTGCTTGCATCAGTGTGAGTGAAAATAGCCGAGAAATTGCAGGAAACCTTACATGAGGTCTCTCAACTAACTAATCCACTCACTATGTGACCTTAGGCAAAATTCTTTAATTTTTTAATTTTATTTTTATTAAAAACACAGTGATCTATAAAGTTGTCCATTATACAGTCATCTCAGGCATTTAGTGTTCCAACACTACCAGTGGGACCTTCCCTTAACCAATGTCCCAAATTTTCCTCCCACCCCAAACTTTCCCCCTTAGGCACATATCAAATTTACTTTATATTACTTGTTCCAGCAAAACTTTAAGAAATGGTAAGTAGAATGATCAAAAAATAAAGCAGCAAGAGCCAATTTTCTGTATGATTTCACTGTATTACTGTCATCCCATTGCTCATCAATTTGCTTGAGCGGGCACCAGTAATGTTTCCATTGTGAGACTTGTTACTGATTTTGGCATATTGAATATGCCATGGGTAGCTTGTCAGGCTCTGCCTTGCAGGCGGGATACTCTCGGTAGCTTGCCGGGCTCTCCAAGAGGTTCAGAGGAATCAAACGGGGGTCATCCACATGCAAAGCAAACGTCCTACCTGCTGTGCTACTGCTCCAGCCCCTATATGATTTAACCTATGTAAATAAGGAAAATAAAACCATTTAATACAGTATAATAAAATGCTTATTGTCATTTACATAAGTAATTTTCCAACTCTGGAATCTAAAGTATATTGCATTAAATTCTATTCATATCATATTATGGTAATAATCATGCCTTACCTGTTATTAATAAAATTTTTAAATAAGTTATGTGCTGATATATTTTGGAGCTTACACAAAATAATAAGGCCTACTTATGTAAAATTTCCCCCTACACTTTATATAAACACTGTGGTTTGCAAAGTTGTTCATGATGAATTTTTATAGGCATTCAATATTCCAACACCAATCCACCACCATTATCACCATCCCTCCACCATTGTCTTCAATTTCCCCACTAATCCCTCAAGCCTGCCCCCATAGCAAGTCCACAACTATTTATTTTATATTGCTTTTTATCAATAAATTACTAACCAAATGATAAAAAATATTTTCTTAGAAGAAATTTGGTGTAAATTGTTTTTTCTCACCATGGAGTCATTATGAGAGATTACTAGGATGATACAGGCTAGATCTTCTATTTAGTTAGTGGAGATTTGTTGCCTTCTATATTACATCCCATTCAATCTACTGTGCTACAGCTGGATTATCAGTATACTTCTGAAAGCCCCAGCAGTCACGTCCACACCCAAAGCTACCTCCCAGTTAAAAATTTAACTCCAGTTGTACCACCCAGTTAAAAAATATCTGAACTTCGTGGAGCGCGGCCACCTTCAGGACCACGTGACATCTCCAAATTCTGAAAATTCCTTTTAGTCTAACCTCCTTTCCCTCCTCACTCTTAATAAGGTTCAACAAGGCCAGAAAGATAATACAATGAAATTTTTGGTGTTTGCCTTTCATACAGTTGACCCAGGTTCAACCCAGCACTGTAAATGGTCCCCAAACACTGCCAGAAATTACATCTGAGGGCAGAGCCAGGAGTAAGCCCTGAATAAGTCTGGGTATGCCCCTCCCCACAAAAATAAAGGAAGAACGTTTCAGGGGTAAGTCAGTGAAAAAGTGCATGTCTTGTGTGTGGCCATGAGTTCACTCCTTGTCATTTCCCACAGGGGCCATGCGTGGTTTTGGTGGCTCTATTCTCTGGCATCCCTGGCTACAACAGAGTGGTGATCTCTGATGCACCAGATATAGATGCGTGCAAGCACCACAACTTAGTGTGTGACGCCCCAGAAAACACCACAACTAAGGTGTTGGACACTGTGGCTGAGTGTGTGAGCACCACAACCAGATTTTCCAATGCCCATCCAGCACCACCACTAAGCATGTGTAAGTGCCCCCCCATCCCCTTTGCCCTGAGTCATCATAACAACAAAGGGAAGGGAAGAGGATGTGGGGGAGATAGGGGAAGGTTTGACCAGATAATTGCTCTAGGCCCCTTGCTGCTCTGATACTCTACAATCTATGTTGGGAAGGAGCAGAGAGACCTCTAAGAGGAGCTGATACCCCATTTAGAAATGGGATGCCTCTCAAATTCTCTTGAATCACTCTTGCCTGTTTCACTTTTCCTTCCTTGCCTTTGCCCTTTATCTTCTATATTCTTAGGTTATGTCTCTTCTCCTTGTCTCCCCAGCAATGCCTGTACGATACTTGTCCTACTTGTATACTGCTTTGCTTTTTCAGTTGCTAGAGACAGAAATGAAGGGAAAGCACCTTCTTTTCCCCAAAGTGATAGAGAGGGTGTATAGTGGAGTGTGACTCATAGACTAGCTTTACTGTGCACTAGGATGACTGTGAGGAGGAGAGCTAGCATAGGAAAAGCCTAAGGGTTGGTTGGTTTGTTTTTCTTTAAAAAATTGAATTACCATGAGATACAGAGTTACAAAGCTGTTCATGGTTGGGTTTCAATGATATAGTGGTTCAATACATCCCTCCAGCAGTGTATGTACATTTCCCACCACCATTGTCCCCAGTTTCCCTCCTGCTACTCTCCCAGCAACCTGTCTCTGTTATGGCAGGCACTTTCCTTCTCTCTCTTTCTCTCTCTTCCTCAGAAGCTCAAGATTTAGAGCACTGGGAGATTCAGAAAGAATCTGTTCCAGACACATATCTAAATTCTAGATTTCTTTAATGACGTGGATGTCACACTAAGACAAATAACTTTATACCTAAAATTGTGTCTTTGAAGACAAGTTCACTGGGGGAGATAACACAAAGGGTAGGTATGATTTCTGACACTGCATGGTCCCCCAGGCGCCACTTTGTAGCACACAGAGCCAAGAGTAGTCCCTGAGCACTTCCAGGTGTGGCCCATCCAAACAAAGCTAAATAAATAAATAAGGTCAGCTCCAGTGATATGTGCAGATCCTCCCTGTATCCCTTCATAATGTTTTTTGGATTTGTGGGTCACATCTAGAAATGCTCAGAGGTTATTTTTTACTCTGCACTCATGAATTTTTCCTGGACCATATGGGATGCCAGGGACTGAACCCGGGTAGTCCGCGTGGAAGGCAAACACCTTACCAGCTGTATTATTGTGCCAGATCCCTTTCAATTCTTAGAAAACCTTTCATCATCATTTTGGTAAAAGGGTTCTAAATTTCTTTCAGCGGTTGCTTGAGCATCAGTTATGTTTCATCTTCAATGCAATGCAAAGGATCTTCATGAGATTTGCATTTTCTTTCATTTGATTGTAAATTTTCTGCAGGCCTTCCCCCCAGATTTAAATACTGGTACTTATGTAAGTAAAAACTGAGTTTCGTGGTAACTTGGCCTTTTTCTAAAGGGAATAAATACTATGCAGGAGTTCACACTGCCATTGAGTGAGAGGTGCCTCTTATATACCTCTCTAATTCTCCCTGTGCCAGCTGAGAGCAAAGACTCCCTTCAACCCAAATGCCCTAAGCTCACAGAGTCATCACTCCTATCATCCTGTCTTGACCATTCTGTAGCAAAAGAATTCAGTTGAGATTTGACACTCAACTTTTATTGAACGAATTCTGTCACTCTCAACAGTGATACAATTGAATTGGCCCTGTTTCTTATTTTTCTACTCATTTATTTAGTACTCATTCATTACAAGTATGTTTTCTGCTATGAAAATATATGGGAGAATATGTAGCAGTTCTTTTTCCTGTCAATTTTCCTGAAGCAGTTCTTTTTCCTGTCAATTTTCCTGAATAAAATTTTGCAGGCAGCCTAAGTAGTATTATTAATAATATCATTATTGCAATGCAGGGCATTGAACTTAGGGCTTCACACATAGTGAGGGCTGTACTCTACTACTGAATCACATAATGGAGCTTGAGCAGCAGTGCCTACTGTATGTCATGCATTCTACTAGGCACTGAGGGTATACTGGTGGTGCCCTCACAAGGAATAATGGGAAATTCTGGATTTTGGTAAACGTTAGACATAACTTTTTGGAGGAAACCTTTAACACGTCCCTATCCTCTTCACTTGCTCCTCATGCAATTTGTATACCCCTAACCACAGTATGCATCACTCCATATTTTGTTTGTCTGCCTTCTTGCAGGTCTTCTCATATAGACACTGAGATGCTCACAGGCAGGCACTGAAACCCCATTTTTGCTATATCCCCAGAATATGGGATGACTTCTGTGACCAAAGTGCCATACATACAAAATGTGTTAAATCCATGGATGAGGAGTTAGCAATCATATATATACCTTGAAAATGACCAATGACAGGAACCAGAACAATAGTACAGTGGGTATGGTGTTTGTCTTGCACAAGGATATGACCTGGGTTTGAAATCTGGCACTAAATATGGTCCCCTGAGCCCCACCAGAAGTTATCCCTGAGCACAGAGTCTGGACTAGGTCCTGAGCACTGCTGGGTATGGCCACCAACAAAAAAGAATAAGAAAAGAAAAAAGAAAGGAAAGAAAAATTAAAGAAAATGACCAATGGCTCAAAGATGGTGCGTGAAGTCAGAAAAATTTGTTGTTTCCATAGCTGAGGCAGAGTACAAACCAATGGATTGCTTTATGATAAAAAAATACCATCTTGATTCTGGGGTGACATAGTGTCCCTGTTAAAACCTACTTTCAACTCTCACTAAGATCATTTAAGAGTTCCATTTTAGGGTGACATGAAACAATAACACTGTAGTTCAGTGGAAAACCACTAGATTTTTGATTAGGTGTTAATTTAAAACAGAAGTTTAGGACTGTTCTTGGAGTGTGATTCTTTCATCCTTCCTGCTACATATAGAGAGACAAAATCTAAGTCTCTATCTGTATCCAAATCCTTTTTCCTATCTTCAATTTTCTTTTTCTCTTCAGACTTAAAAATGCTATTGAACCTGAAGAAAAATAATGTGGGGAAACTAAACCATATTAGGTTAGTATATGGGAGTGATTGCCTGCAAAACATGTACATTTTGCTTCCTGAATTTGAACATTTTGGGGGTGTTGGGGTTTTTCTTTAAAATGGTGTGAAATTTTTTTACTTAAAGCAATTGTTAGGGAATTGAGCATTATTTTTGGTTGTACTCACTTGAAATATCAAATCCATTTAGATTCTAGTAGGCACTGCAATTCTTTTTCTATACCTTTTGTGACTTTTCTCATCTCTTTTTCTGCCCATTGCACATATGCATTTTCTAGAATGGCACCCTCCTAACCTTGGATACAAAATACCATCAGAGACATTTCAGAGAAAATCTTACATGGACAGTGTTGAAATGATGCATTTTCTTTTCTGCCTTTCTTACGTGTCTGTTTCAAGCAGTTCTTTTTCTTCTAATATTTCTTGAGGAACTGTTTTAAAATAAATGCACCCAAGACTAAAAGCCTCTCATGTAGCAGTTCTTTTATAGTTATCATTTATTTCACAAGCTGTCAAATATTGTTTATTTCCTTTGATTAATTAAGAGAACCTTAAAATAAAATGCTTTGTTGTCTTTCCAGCATCCCTTTAATTCAGTTTTCCAGACCCTTTAACTCGGGGTTAAAGCAGATTGATGTCTGCATCTGCACCTCCTCAAATGCTCCCACATCTGCTTTACACAAAAGCTCTGGAGTCAGGTGATTGTGACACCCATGGTCCCCACCTGTTTACTTGCATGACTATTGCACATAGCATAGAGCTCCCACTGGCTTTCAGTCAGTGCACTGTGTGAAAAAGGGAGCCCTTTAAGCAAAAATTCTGGGCCCTGGTGGGGAAGTTCCCTCTTCAGTGATCACAATGCACCTCATTAAGCATTCTTTTCTGCCCCATTTTCTCGAGAGAGGAGTCTGGGGTCTATCACATTGGAGGGCTGCTGAGAATGGTATAGCTTCCGTCTGGAACTACCCCCTTGATTCTCCTAAATGTGTTCCCAGTTGGCTAAGTAGTTCCTGAGGAGTGAGTTGAAAGGAGTTCAAGTCTAAAGTATAGTAGCTGATTTGACCTCCAGTTGACAGGGTTACTCCACCTGTCAACATTTGGAAGTGCTTCTGGCCACTCATTTGTCTCTTCCTTTTTTCCTAACACTGTAAAACTTTCTCTGACTGGTGGGAAATAAATAGTGTAATCATGTATTCCATCTGACCTCAACCAGGGGAAGACCTAAAAAAGCATCAGTTATTTCTAGAAGATTCAAAGGAATATGGTGGAGGGGGGAGGCAAAAGGAGGTGAAAGCAGAGGGTTGGACAGAGAAAAAGAGTTGGGCTGGAGGTGAGATTTATTTGACCTAATATCTTCATTGAAATGTTTGAAAGGGGAAATCCAAATTGGGACTGGACATATAGTACAGTAGATAAGGCACTTTCATTACCCTTGGCAGATCCCGGTTCTAGTCCCAGGACCCCATGTGGTCCCCTGAATCCCATCAGGTGTGATACATAAGTGCAGAACCAAGAGTAAGTTCTGGCATAGAATGACTACACTCATTTGTGGAATATATAATAACATAGAATAACATAGTATGACACTAACACCCAAGGACAGTAGATACAAGGGCCAGGAGAATTGCTCCACAGTTGGAAGCCTGCGTCTTGAGCTGGAGGAGAAGGCTGTTGTGATCGAGAAGGGACCACTAAATCAATGATGATTGGAGGGATCAATCAGGATGGAAGATGTGTGCTGAAAGTAGACAAAGGACCAAACATGATGGCCTCTCAGTATCTGTATTGCAAACCATGATTACCCAAAGTCGAGAGAATAAGAGGTAAAGTGTCTACCATAAAGACAGGGGATGGTGTGGGGTGGGGCTGGCGGGACGGATACTGGAGACATTGGTGGTGGAAATGTACACTGGTGGAAGGACTGATGTTCAATATTTGTATGACTGAAACTCAATCATGAAAGCTTTGTAACTGTATCTCATGGTGATTCGATAAATAATTTTTTAAAGAGTAAGTTCTGAGCACTGCAGTGGGGATCAGGAAAATTAGTCATCTACTTGCCAACTATGTTTTCAGCCTGAAGTTCTATACTTAACACAAAAAATCCTACTCTGGGATCCAAGATGACTCAGCTGTCAGGGACTTGTTTTGCATGTGCTGGAACTTGACATTTAACCCCAATACCACATGTCCCCCAGGAATGCCAGATATATATTTGGAAGCCTTTGAGTATGGGACTTTGAGTATGGTCTCCAGCACCACAGGAATTGAGCAGCTCTAAATCCTCAGGCCCTGGTATTGAACTGCCCAGTCCAGTTGAGCGTTTCTAGGAGTGACTCATAATTCACTTGAGAACTGTTTTAGAGCCTCTTTCCTCAAAATAAGCCTATTCTGTGTCCAATTCTGTGCATAGTGTAGCAGGAAACTTAGAAGACAAAGTCTTTGCCCTCAGATTGTGATCTTTCTTCTGTTCTTTGAGTCCTGGAATAGCAATTTGTAATTAAAGTCTCTACTTCTTTCCTTCAACCCATGTCTCAGGTTGGGCTCTCAAAGGAGCAATTCTGAAACAGTGTTGTAACGCAGGATATTTATAAAAGAGTCCCGTTGGGATTAGCATCTGTGGATGAGGAAGCATCAGAGGCAGAAATAGGCAGAGATGAGCTGTTCGGCAGGTCTGATGAGGACTCAGTCAACCTCACATGACTCTCCAGAGGAAAGTGGCCCTTCAGAGTTGTCTTGAGTCAGTCTGAGATAGAGCTTTTATGATTCCACAAAGATCAGATATTAGTGTGTCTCAAACTGGAACAGAGATGACCTTGAGTTAGGTCACTCTCTGAAGCTGAAGCAATCTTTGAAGGGGCCAACTGCTGACACTATGTGCAGACAGCATCCTCAACCATTAGCAACACATCTTTCAGTGAATGGAGTGCTGGGTGGTACATCAGAGCTGCTCCCACAACCCACTGTTGTTTGTTTAGAATCCAACTAATTCTCTTTTGCAAAAAGTTAGCACCAAACTCCTAATTAGAAAGCTTAACTTGTTTTGATCCTGTTGCATGAATTTTTTGAGCATATGGCACTGTTGATGTGCTGGTTTTAGACACCCCCCTTGTTTTGTGCTCTAGTTCACTTTTACCTTTTAACAGAACATTCAAAGTCATCCTTCTATCTTTCTCTTTGAGCTATTCAATTATAGATGTTATTCACATATTCGTTTCATACTAATCCCCTCTTCTTTTTTTTTCTCCATGTTCTGTCTCTCACTGGATTATCTGTCTCATCCACCTCCAAATGTCAATGATTAGATGACTCCTGTGGCTACATCCCACTTCTGAGCTCCAGGTGTAATTCCAACTAGATATCCCACTACATACCCACAACTGAATGGTCCTCCTGTCTCAAACTGAGCCTGTCTCTGTTAACTCAGACTGCTACAATAGAGTACAGGTTGAGCAACTTAAAAAAACAGAAATTTATTCCCTCATAGATCTGTAGCCTGGTACTATATGATGAAGGTATTTGTAAGCTTAGCATTTGGCAGGAGCTCTCTCTTTGGCGTCTGTGTGCTCATCTGGCTTCTTCTGTGCACACTCATGGAAAGAAAAAGAGAGAGATCTCTGGTATTTCTCCTTCTTATAAGAAAACCAATCTTTTTGGGTAAGGAACCCACACATATGACTTAATTTAAGAGTAACTAGCACGTCTAAATCTTAATTTCCAAATTTAATCACATTGATATCACATTAGTAATATCACACTGCAGAATATACATTTTTTAAATTACTTTTAAAATTTTATTATATCACCATGAGATAGTTACAAGCTTTCATGTTTGGGTTACAATCACACAATTATCAAACACCCATCCCTCCACCAGTGCACATTCCCCACCACCAATATCTCTGATATACCCCTCCCCTTTCCTACCATCCCCCTGCCTCCATGGCAGACAATATTCCTCCATACTCTCTCTCTCTCTAATTTGGGGCATTAATGCTTACAACACAGACACTGAGAGGTCATTATGTTTGGTCCATTATTTACTTTCAGCACACATCTCCCATCCCGAATGATTCCTCCAGCCATCATTTTCTTAGTGATCCCTTCTCTATTCCATCGGCCTTCTCCTCTCTGCTCATGAAGAAGTCTTCCAGCTATGGGGCAATCCTCCTGGCCCTTGTATCTACTGTCCTTGGGTGTCAGCCTCATACATTTTTGAGGAAGGACAAAATTAAGTCCATAAAAGTGTACTAAAACTAAGTATTAATCTTTTCTTATCACACTCCCTCAAATGTGTTCTTCCCCTCTTCCCATCTTTTCAAATTTATAAAACCTACACCATCCATTGTTACAGGCCAGAAACTTGGGATCATCCTTGCCCACTTTTTTGCCTTCTATATCCAAGCCATTGCACTAATGTTTTACTATGCAACAAATTATCCAAAAAATATGCAGCATAATATAATAAACCCTTATTATTTCACCCAGTTTTTGTGGGTTACAAATCCAAGAACTACTTATCTGGCTTGTTCTGGCTCAGAGACTGATTCATGAGATTGCAGAAACATGCTAGCTGGCTGAAGACTTTATTGGATCTCATGATCAGCATTCAAAGTTGTTCACTTGTGGCTGTTGGCAGGAAGCCTCAATTTCTTAGTAGCTATTGATAAAAATTATAAACTGCTAAATAAATGTTATTTTTCATAGGACTTCAGAAGTGATGTTACAACATGAATGACATCCATGTTCCCCAGAATGAACTATGAGCACTGCTAAGTGTGGCCAAAACCCAACAAAACCACCCCAAGAAACAATTCCATCAAAAAATGGGGAGAAGAGTGGAATAGAAACTTCTTTAAAGAAGACATAGAGGTGGTGAGTGGTGTATTTATCCAGAAAAATGCAAATGAAACCAACAATGTGATTTTAGTTCAATCCAGTGGTGCTGGCATGCATAAAAATGTATAGAAACGACCAGTGCTAGCTGGAATGTGAAGAAAAAAGGAACAGTTTTTCAAGTTTAATGAGAATGTCATCAAGTTTAACCTCTATGGAAAACAGTATGGAGATTTCTCAAAATTTTGAGAATTGAGTTTCTAGGCCTGGAGAGATGGTACAGGGGATAAGTTGCTTGCCTTGCATATGGTCAATCCTGATTCAATTCCTGGCACCATCTATTGTCTCCTGAGCATCACCAGCAGTGGTCCCTGAACACAGAGTCAGGAGTAAACACTGAACAAAGCCAAATGTAGCTCAAACCATCCCTCCACCAAAAAAGTGGGTTTCATTCTTTATGACCCAGCAATTCCAGTTCTTGGGATCTAGCACCAAGAACCCCAAAACAAAATATAAAAATATATTTGGACTCTAATATTTATTGCACCATTATTCACAATAACCAAGATCTGGAAACAACCCAAGTACTCAAGAAAATGCGAGGGAGATATTTACAGTGGGATGCATACAATGGGATACTTACAGCTGTAAGAAAAGATGAAATCATGCAATTCATACAAAGTGGAATTAGAGAGTCTTGGAAGTCAGTCAGAAGGAAATGGACAAAAGAGAATGATATATCTCATATGTGAATATTTAAATTATAGTAATGAAAGGGCTGGTGAAATAGAACTTGGTTTAAGAACTTCCCTTGCAAGCAGCTGACTCTAGTTCCATCCCCAGCACCACATATGACCCCCTGAGCAGAGCCAGGAGTGATCCCTGAGCACAGAGCTTACCATCTCTCCAATAGTAAACACTGAGCACAGGTGGGTGTGGCCACAAGCCCCCACATGATGAAACATAATAAGGTAATAACAAATAGACAACAACAACAGACCCTGAGAGTTGGCCTACAGAACTGAGTTTTCTAAGGTGATAGGGAGGGGGTGGGAAAGAATCTTGAAACATTGGTGGAGGAACACTGACACTTTGGTGGTGGGTGTGAAGTGCTATTGTATGCCTGAAACTTTATTATTAACAGTTTGTAAATCAAGGGGCTGGAGCGATAACACCGTGGGTAGGGCATTTGCCTTGCATGCTGCCGACCTGGGTTCAAATCCCAGCATCCCATATGCTCCTCTGAGAATTTCCAGGAGAAATTCCTCAGTGCAGAGACAGGAGTAACCCATGTGCACCGCCGGGTATGACCCAAAAAGCAAAAAAAAAAAAAAAAGTTTGTAAATCATGATGCCTAAATAAAACTTGGGTGAAAAGAAGTTATATGCACTCATTTCTTCTATACACATTTCATAGTTATAGGCCAAACTCAAAGAAAGTATAAAAGGAGATTTTTTAAAGGATAAATATCAAAGAAGTTGTGAATATAATTTTAAAATTTTCAATAAATTAAAATATTTTAAAATTTAATAAAAGAAATTTTCCAAAATCTGTAATATCCACCCAAATTCCATTTATTCTTAGTGCTTTCTCATATTTTGATATTATTTCTTCCTAATTTTGGGAAAAAACCCAGCTATGCTCTGGACTTATTCCTGATTCTGCACTCAGGGATCACTCCTAGCAGTGCCTATGGGACCATATGTGGTGACAGGGATTGAACGAGATTCAGCTGTGTGCAAGGCAAGCACCCTACCTACTATACTGTCTCTAGACTTCATTATTTCTAAAACCGTGACATAATCATTAAAACTTAATGCCTCAAAAAAAAAAAAAACTTAATGCCTCCCTGAGATGCGGGCTGAAAGTAGACTAGAGACCAAACATGATGACCACTTAATACCTCTACTGCAAACCACAACACCTGTCGGGGCTGGACTGAGCTACCAGGGTGAGCCCACGTAGACTGTACCGTACTAGGACAGGAACATAGGGACCCATGAAAATGGGCGAGATTTTTCGTGAGTCCTGACTGGTTTGGATGAAGCTGAACATTTCCCCCTTCAAGCTGCCTTCAGAAAAATAATACAGTATATTGAAAAGAGCAGTTTTCCTTCTCTCACAGAAGCCTGGCTGTTTTTTGACATGCAGATGGTGTTAGCCAGGCCTGAACTTTGATACTGTAAATTGTAGGCTCAGGCCCAGCCTATTCTTTGGGGATGTAGATTTCAGGTGCTTTTAGCCCAAGGAAGGTTTCGGTTTTGGTTTTGCATCTTCTTTCCGGAGGCCTAGATTACTGGCCTGCAGATACAAGGAAATAATGTTGCCTCAATGTTCTTCCTGTAACATCTTTTGATGCCTTTGGTAACGTCACTGTATTGCACCCTTTAGAGCTACCATGATCAATAAAAGGAGGTCCACGAGGCCCTCTGCCTTTGCCAAGAGCCAGAGCAAGCCTGGTCCTCCATGAGACATATTTCTTCTACGTTCCTTATCTCAGCGCCTCCGACTGCACGAATGTTCACGCAACAAACACCCAAAAGGAGAAAGAGAGCAAAATGGAATTCCCTGCCACAGAGGTGGGGTGGGATAGGGGGAGGGGTAGGTGGGGGTGGTGGGAGGGATGCTGGTACCATTGGTGGTAAAAATGGCCACTGGTGGAGGGATGGGCACTCCACCATTGTATAACTGAAATGCAAGCACAAAAGTTTGTTAAGTCTGTAACTGTACCTCATGGTGATTCAGTAATAAAAATTAAAAAACAGAAACTTAATGCCTCCCTGGAACCTGCAGAATATGACCCACATCCCTTACTTTGACATTTGAGACTGTCCATAATTTTGTCAGAACCCCTTTACATCTTGTATTTAACTTAATTTTCACCCTTATTGTCTCACTCTACAATCATTGTTTTTGATTTTTCCCTTAATTTTTTTACTTGGAATTTTTATCACTATTTTGTATTGTATAGTCTACAATGCAATACAATACAATCAATAGCACAACGGGTAAGGAATTTGTTTTGTTTGCAGCCTACCCAGGTTCAATTCCTTCGTGCCTCTCAGAGAGCCTGGCAAGCTACTGAGAGTATCCCGCCCACACGGCAGAGCCTGGCAAGCTATCAGTGTCATATTCAATATGCCAAAAACAGTAACAAATCTCACAATAAAGACATTACTGGTGCCTGCTCGAGCAAATCAATGAACAATGGGACAACAGTGCTACATTTTGGATTGTTGGTCTTATATTCACACCTTTTGCCATGTAATTTTGTCTTTCCACCAGAGGCAGAATTTACTTCTCCACTCTTCCTCTTTAAGCTGAGAACATTAATAAAATGTCAGTAAATGTTATTAGTTGTAAGTTGAGGTTGAATGTGGTTGAGTAGTTGGACTTTCTCTTACACTTCTGCCATGGCCATGGGGAGACCTTTCTTTAGGCAGATTTTGCCCTTTCAGCCTGGGCTCCAAATTGCACACACACATAAGCACACACATTCAGTTTTGCATTATGGAACCAAGTCCCATTGGAACTCTGCCTACACTATCTGATCTTCAGGAAATCTTCAGTTGTACGAGCAACTATAAAAATATGTGTAAACTTAGTTTTGGAGTGGTTTGTAACATAGAATGATTGAAGTGATGGCTAACTTGTATGCTCTTCTTTTCCCCTGTTTCTACTTGTCAAAATTCACTTATCCTTATCCTTAAAACGCTCACTTATCAGCTGACCTGACACATTCTATATGAAGCCTGTCTTTAGGATAAAAATTAGTTTTACCCTCCTCCAGAACTAATATTTTATGTGCATCTTATTGCAGTAACTTTATTTCTTGCATTGTGCCTTAAATTTTCTAATTTATTCATAAACTTGTGGAAAGCAAAGTTTTGTCCTTTCTTCTGTTGTTATCTTCTGATCATTAGACACCGTGTAGGCACTATGATTTACAAAGCTTTTAATAAGAGAGTTCCAACTTCAAACTGTCACTGTCACTGTCATCCCGTTGCTCATCGATTTGTTCGAGCGGGCACCAGTAACGTCTCTCATTGAGAGACTTATTGTTACTGTTTTTTGGCATATCCAAACTGTGGATCTATTTTTATATCTGTATCATAATGTTTCGAATCCTAAGCTTTGTAATGAAGATTGAAATTTGAAATATAGATGGCTGCAACTTTGTTAATTCTCATGAATTCTTTCCTATTTGGGGTCTGTTAAATGAATATTTAAAATATTCAAATGAAAATTTAAGTATTCAATAGAACAACAGAGTATGAGACTAATACCTAAGAATGTTAGTATATGATACCAGGAGGTTGGCTCCATAGCTTGGAAGCTGGCCTCACACGCTGGGGGAAAGTTATCCCAGATAGAGAGGGGAACACCAAATAATATGTGATTGGAGATCCTGCGAGGGAAGAGAGATGCATGCTGAAAGTAGACTAGAGACTGAACAGGATGACCACTCAATACCCCTATTTCAAACCACAACACCCAAAAGGAAAGAGAGATATCAAATTGAAATGCCCTGCCACAGAGGCGGGGTGGGGTAGGGGAATGGGACTGGGGGGTGGGAGGGATACTGGGTTCATTGGTGGTGGAGAATGGACACTGGTGGAGGGATGGGCTCTTAAACATTGCATGAGGGAAAAAAAAGAACAAAAATGTGTGAATCTGTAACTGTACCCTCACTGTGACTCACTAATTAAAATTAAAAAAAAGAAAATTTAAGTGTTCATATCACTGTCACTGTCACTGTCATCCCGTTGCTCATCGATTTGTTCTAGCAGGCACCAGTAACGTCTCTCATTGAGAGACTTATTGTTACTGTTTTTGGCATATCCTATATGCACGGGTAGCTTGCCAGCCTCTGCCGCGCGGGCTCGATACTCTCGGTAGCTTGCTGGGCTCTCCGAGAGGGGCAGAGGAATTGAACTCGGGTCGGCCGCGTGAAAGGAGAATGCCTAACTGCTGTGCTATCATGTGAAAATGTCGTTAGAATTTGGACATCAATTTCATCGATTACATAGATGGTTTGGGGTTAGTATGGACATTTTAATAGTATTAATTATTCTGATCCCCATGAACATGGGAATGTTTGTATTTGTTTGCTACTTTCTAAATTAATGTTTTCTTTTATATCAGTGTTTTGTACATTTTTTTGTGTCCAACTCTTTCACCTATTTGGTTAAATGTATTCCAAAATAATTTTATGAGTTTACTTGTTGTGCTGTCATAAATAAAAGAACTTTTACATGTATGTTTGGCAACTATATTTTGTCTTACACTACTATAATTAATGGTTCTAATGGACATAATTCCAGCAAGCCACCCATCACCAGTGTACCCATTTATTTCTCTTCCCTCATACCCACCCTCCCAATTATCATACCGCAAGTCAATTGTGTGTGTCCGTTCCTTCCTTATGTTGCCATTGGATCTTTAAGGTAAGAGAGATCATTCTGCATATATCCCTTTCATTCTGTTTGACCTCATTCAGCATGATATCCTCTATTTTTATCCATGTTTCAGCAAATCACATGATTTTGTTCTTTTGTAGAGCTGCATAGTATTTAATTGTGTATATATGCCATACATCGTTAATCCAATTCATCTGAAATCAGCATTTGGGTTGTTAGCATATGTTAGATATTGTATTAAATGCAACAATGAACATAGGAGTGCATCTATCCTTTAAAATTAATGATTTTATGTCTTGAGATAGATGTCAAGAAGTGGTATAGAAAATGAAAGAAAATGGGAGTATTGCAGCCCCCAACTTTGAACTACATTACAAAGTTATAATAATCAAAATTGCATGGCATTGAGCTAAAGACTATAAACCTATGGAACAGATTTGAGAGTTCTGAGTTAAGACCCCAGATTTATAGCCAGCTAAACTATGATAGTTAAGTTAAATACACAAATTACAGTAAATAATTTCTTTAACAAATAGTGTTGGGGACTGGAGCAATAGTACAGTGGGTAGAACATTTGCCTTGCACGTGGCCAACCCAGGTTCAATTCCCAGGATCTTATATGGTCTCCTGAGCACCGGCAGGGGTAATTCCTGAGTGCAGAGCCAGGAGTAACCCCTGTGCATTGCCAGGTGTGACCCAAAAAGCAAAATTTAAAAAATGGTGTTGGGAAACTTTGGTAGCCATGTGTAAAAAAATTAAATTGGAGCCGTAACTCACACTCTTCAAAAAAGTAAATTGAAAGAGGATCAAAGATCTCAAGGTTAAAACAGAATCCTAAAAAATACATTGAAGAAAAACATTGGCAGAACTCTCCAGGAATTGAACACAGACGAATCTTCAATCAGGTGATCACAGTTGCAAAGACAGCAAAGAAAAATAAACAAGACTAACTCAAAATTAAAAAGTTTCTTTATTTTTATATAGATCTCTCAAGGACTGTGGACCAATGCTGGTGATATTTTGCCAACTGGACAGGAAAGTTCAATGACAGGGTTCAAGTATGTAGATTTACTCATTCCTTGTAGAGCTGGAGACCACCAGAACCATCCCATCAGCACTCAGGGCCTCTAGCACTATGTGCAGTGGTGCTTGTGAAGTGCTGTGGTGCCAGATTTCAAACTAAGATTCCTGTACATGCAAAATATGTGATATTTAGTGATAAATTTAAATAAAATTCATTTAAATTCCCTCCTTTTATTTCTCTTGTTCATTTAACTTTCGTGATAAGACTTCAGGTACTTACATTTAATAGGCAATTTAAGAATAGGCACCTATTTTTAGTCCTGATATTAGTAGAAAGCAATTTCTTTCATTCTTTCATTGATAAATATGGTGGTAGTTGTGGGTTTATCAGAAACAATCACTATTCTGTTGAGAAACATTCATTCTATGCCCAATTCATTGAGCATTTTTTCATGAATGTTAAATTTTGTCAAATGCACTGTAGCACTATCGTCCTGTTCTTCATCAACTTGCTAGAGAGGGCACCAGTAACATCTCCATTGTGAGACTTGTTGTTACTGTTTTTGGCATATCGAATTCGCCATGGGTAGCTTGCCAGGCTCTGCTGTGCGGGCAGGATATTCTTGGTAGCTTTCTGGGCTGCCTAATCGCTATTGCAAGTACTTCCAGTACTATATCAAACAGAACTGGAGAGAGTGGACATCCTTGCCTCGTCCCTTTTCTCAGAGGGAAGGCTCTTAGTTTTTCCCCATTGAGGACGATGCTTGTTGTAGGCTTGTGATAAATGGCTTTGACTATATTGAGGAAGGTCCCTTCTATACCCATTTTGGCGAGCGTTTTCATCATAAACGGGTGCTGGATCTTGTCAAATGCTTTCTCTGCATCTACTGATATGATTATATGATTTTTATCTTTTCTTTTGTTGATATGATGGATTATGTTGATTGATTTCTGGATGTTAAACCATCCTTGCATCCCCGGGACGAATCCCACTTGGTCATGGTGTATGATCTTTTTGATGAGTTGTTGAATTCTATTTGTAAATATTTTGTTGAGAATCTTTGCATCTGTGTTCATCAGGGGTATTGGCCTGTAGTTTTCTTTTTTTGTGGTGTCTTTGTTTGCTTTTGGTATTAGGGAGATATGAGCCTCATAGAAACTGTTTGGGAGGGTTTCTGTTTCTTAAATTTCCTGGAATTGCTTGAGAAGAACTGGCAATAGGTCCTCTTTAAATGTTTGGAAGAACTCGCTAGTGAATCCATCTGGACCTGGGCTTTTGTTATTGGGAAAACTTTTGATTACCGTTTCAATTTCCTTGATATTAATAGGACTATTCAGGTACTCCAGGTCTTCTTTGTTCAGCCTTGGGAGATTATAGGAATCCAGGAATTTATCCATTTCTTCTAGGTTCTCTCGTTTCATGGCATGCAGCTTTTCAAAGTAGTCTCTGATGATCTTTTGAATTTCTTTGGTTTCTGTTGTGATGTCCCCCTTTTCATTTCTGATTTGGCTTATAAGGGTTCTATCTCTCTCTTTCTTTATGAGTCTTGATAGAAGAAATATCACATAAGATTTTAATTGAAATGTAGTTGATATATTCCTTATGTTCCTAATTTTTAAAACAAATTTCAACTACGTGTCTTCCAAATAGTATAATGATTGTAATTTAAGTTTTTATGGAATAAAATATACACGACAACATTTACAACTTTAATCTTTTTGTTTGTTTGTTTTGGGACCACACTTTCAGGTCTTAGGGCTTACTCTGAACAGTGCTCAGGGCTTACTCCTCTATTTCTTCTCATTGTTCACTAATAATGGTGCTCTGAAGACAATATAGTGTGACAGGGATCAAACCCGAGTCATCCATGTGGAAGTCAAGTGCCCTTCCAAATGTATTATCCCTTAACATTTTAAAGTAAACAATTCAGTGGCATTAAATACACTTACATTGCTATATGTCCATACACAGCATCCTTCTCTACAACTGCTTCATCTTCCCCAAACTGAAACTTTATATTCATAACTTACTATGAGATATAATTACATGGTTGCTCATTACATGGTTTCTGTCATACGATATCCCATACCAATACCTTCAGCAGTATACATTTCCCACCAACAATGTTCCAAGTTTCCCTCCTGCACCATCTCCAACTGACCCCTGTTCCAATTTTTATTTTCTCTCTCTCTTTTTTAATGTGTGCGAATCTCTGATGATTAATGAACAGCATTTTTTCATATGCCCTTTGGCCTTTTGTATTTCTTCTTTGACGAAGTTCTATTCATTATTTTCTCTCCATTTTTTGAAGGGGTTGGATGTTTTTTTTCTTTTAGAGTGTCTTATATATCTTGGATATCAACCCCTTATCATATGGGTATTGGGTAATAATTTTTCCCATTCCATGGGCTGTCTTTGTACCTTGGTCACTGTTTTTTTGAGGTGAGAAAATTCTTAGTTTAATGTAATCCCATTTGTTTATATTTGCTTCCACTGGCCTAGCCAGTTTTGTTTCATCTTTGAAGATTCCATTAACTTCAGCGTCATTGAGGATTCTGCCTACATTATCACCCATGAACCTTATGGATTCAGATATGATATTGAGGTCCTTATTCTATTTTGATCTCACTTTTGTGTCCGGCATTAGAAAGAGGTTTGAGTTCAGAAGCTGAAACTTAGTACCCGCTAAAAACTGTGTATCCTTTTTCTCCTACCCTAGGAAACCATCATTTGATGTTTCATCACTATAAAATTTGAGTTTTTATAATAATTTATATAAGTGGAATTATATGAAATGTGTCCATAGTGTTTGACTTATTTTAATTAGCATAATTCATTTAATAATAATGGTTAATATATATTAATATTCATGGTTGAATAACATCCCTTTGTATAATTATATCACATCTTATTCATTCATTCGTCTGTGGATTGACACATTCTACACTTGTAAATTGTGCTATTTACAAGGGTTGTTAGTACAAAGGTTGTTA
Source organism: Sorex araneus (assembly GCF_027595985.1). NCBI lineage: Eukaryota > Metazoa > Chordata > Mammalia > Eulipotyphla > Soricidae > Sorex > Sorex araneus. The sequence goes on along the minus strand of NC_073313.1, from coordinate 77,026,073 downwards.
GTATTTCAGCTGTTGTTAATAGTGGGTTTCCAAACACTTGTATAAGTTCCCTTTTTAGTTCCTTGGAACTATGACCAGAAATTAAATTGTAATATCATATGGAGAACCTGATTTTAATATTTTAGTTTAGTTTTTAATATTAAAAAACTGTCCATTTTCTTTCATAGTGGCTGCACAATTTCACATTCCATTAGAAATGCACAAATTTCAATTGGAAACAATTTTTAATGATTAATCAGCTGACACTACAAGTCTCTCCTTTGGTTTTGTTAAAAACAAAGTATTGGTTACCACCTACTTGCAAAGAAACTTGTTACGCAGACTTGATTAGAGATGTCCACTTTTTTCACACTAGCATAGTATTTCTAATTGCCTCTTTGTTTTTCCAGAGGTGTTTATATTCTTGGTGCTATGTACCATAGTGAGAATTAGAATAGGTGAAAGATACCCTTTCTTTGATAAAGTGGGAGAAGGTTGGAGGCAAAAGCAGAGATAGAAAAGTAAATTTGGTCTGCTGAATTCAACATAGACATTTTATCAAGCAGATAAATTTAGGGGAAAAGGGTATTTGTTGAATTTGAGGATCTGAAACTTTGTTTGCTTAAAACTTTTGTAAAGTCTTCATGTACTCCTAGGAAAGTGAAGAGCCTAATTTGATGAATAATGGAGCCTTTTTGGTGAAGGGTCAAGTCCAACTTGTAGAACTTTAAGAGAGTTATGTCCTAAATTGGTGATTTCTTAAATTGTAATATAAATTAGAAACATAAAAATAGGTTATCCTCAATACAGAATGTTGGGCCTCACCAATAAAGTTTCTAGATCAATAGCTGGATGGTGAAGTCAGAAAGAGAGTCAGAAAGAAATGAGTCAGAAAGAGAGAGACAGACATAGAAAGATTGCACTCATCTGTGGAATATAGAATAACAGAGTAGGAGACTAACACCCAAGAATAGTAGAAATAAGTACCAGGAGGTTGACTCCATGGCTTGGAAGCTGGCCTCACATTCTGGGGAGAGAACAACTCAGATAGAGAAGGGAACACCAAGTAAAATGTGGTTGGAGGATACGCGGGGGAAGGGTGAAGCCTGCTGAATGTAGAATAGAGACTGAACACAATGGCCACTCAACACCTTTATTGCAAACCACAACACCTAATTAGAGAGAGAGAGAGAACAAAAGGGAATACCCTGCCACAGTGGCAGGGTGGGGTGGGGGGAGATGGGCTTGGGGGGGTGGGAGGGATGCTGGGTTTATTTGTGGTGGAGAATGGGCACTGGTGAAGGGATAGGTTCTCAAACTTTGTATGAGGGAAACATGAGCACGAAAATGTATAAATCTGTAACTGTACCCTCACGGTGACTCACTAATTAAAAAATAATTTTTTTAAAAAATTCTGAAAGGTCAGAAAGGACGTAACATAGAGTTCCTTGGATTTGGCGATAAAGTCTCTTATAATCTTGTAGTCAGATTTTTAAGAAGGCCCTCAATGATGTCTGTCTTCACATATTCATGCCCTTAAAGGGCTGGAGCTATAACACAGCAAGTAGGGCATTTGCCTTGCACGCAGCCCACACTGCAGAGCCTAGCAAGCTCCCCATAGGGTATTTCATAGGCCCAAAACAGTAACAACAAGTCTCACAATGGAGACATTACTGGTGCCTGCTCGAGCAAACCAATGAGCAACGGGATGACAGTGAGACAGTGAATATCTCCAAAAGTAACACCATCCCCTTTAGTGTGAGTTGGGCCTGGTGTTATATTTTAAAAAATAGAACAGAAGCCAGAAATATAGAAGAGAAGGTAAGGATTTCTCTTACACATGAGTGACCCAGGTTGAATCCCCAGCACCACTTATCGTGCCTTGGACTCTATCTGAAGTGCAGAGTCAGGAGTAAGCCCTAAACACCAACAGCAGATGTGTGACCAATAAACAAAAACAAGCCAATTACCAAAAAAACACAAATAAACAGAATCATTAGAAGCAGTAGGATAGTATGTCTAAGATTAAATTAAAGAAGACTTCTATCTTACTCAAAATCTTTCTCTTGTCTTTCACTTACTCACTATGATGAATCCAAACTGCCATAAGTTTCCACATGGAAAGGTTTATGTGACAAATAATGGGGATGACCTCTGCCAACAACCAGCAATGACAGTGAAAGTTTTAGTCCAGCCCCCCACAAAGAATTGAATTCTGTCAGCAACTATATATGTGTGCCTGGAAATGAATCCTTCCCTAGTGAAGCTTTGAGGGGCTACAAATCAACATCTTAACTGGAGTCTGTGAGAAATCCTGAGCCAGAAGTCCCAGCTATGTCGCGCCCAATTTCCTGAAACACAGGAACAATGAGATAATAAATGTATGTTTTCTTCATTCACTAAATTTGAGGGTAATTTATTTTGTGGCTATTGGTAATTGATACATTGAGCTCTGAGTCAAATAGTGAAGGCAGGAGCCAAAATCACAAGAAATTGAGGGTAACATGAAATTAAATAAAGGTAGAAAACATAAAGAATTTGTCTATAAAGAATGAAGATAAAAAGAAGGCTGAAAGCAATTTATACTATCTAAAATTGATTACAAATAGGCATAGTAACAGATTAATGGATACAGAAGTTAGGAATAACTACTTGGAATAACTACTTGGCTATAAGAAAAGTTGAAATCATCCAATTTGCCACAGTGTGGATGAAACTGGAGAGTATCATGCTGAATGAAGTCAGTTAGCAGGAATCAACAGATACAGAATGATCTCTCTCATGTATGGGATATAAAAATCCATATCAAGGGAGCAACAAATGGCCAAAAGCTACAGAATCTAAAAACTGGTCTATAGATCAAAATATACCAGTGTAGTGAGACACGGGGACTAGGATTGGCATAGTGAGGTGAGGGGGAGGAGTTTGACGGAGAGATTCTGAGATAATGGTGGAGGAAAATGGGTACTATGGTGGTAGGTATGAGAATGGAATGTTCACTGTCACTGTCATCCCGTTGCTCATCAATTTGTTCGAGCGGGCACCAGTAACGTCTCTCATTGAGAGACTTATTGTTACTGTTGTTGGCATATCCAATACGCATGGGTAGCTTGCCAGGCTCTGCCATGTGGGCTCGATACTCTCAGTAGCTTGCTGCTTGCCGGGCTCTCCGAGAGGGACGGAGGAATCGAACACAGGTTGGCCGCGTGAAAGGCGAACGCCCAACCGCTGTGCTATCGCTCCAGCCCATAGCAGTTAAGAAACATGTCTTGGGGCTGGAGCGATAGCACAGCGGTAGGGCATTCGCCTTGCACACGGCCGACCTGGGTTCGATTCCTCCACCCCTCTCAGAGAGCCTGGCAAGCTACCAAGAGTATCTTGCCCGCACGGCAGAGCCTGGCAAGCTACCCATGGTGTATTCAATATGCCAAAAACAGTAACAAGTCTCAAAATTAAGATGTTACTGGTGCCCGCTCGAGAATGGAAAGTTGTACGCATGAAATCCTATCATTGACAGTATTGTAAAATTATAAATCATGGTGGATAAAACAAAACATTTCAAATACCTTATTTAGCCCCATTTAGATTGTAAGTCCTACAATGACCCCGTAATCATTTGAAATGACATCATCTAAAAACTCAGATGCTTAAGTCTTTATTGGATCAGATTTTACTTGTAATTAAATAACAATAATTACAGACCTTTATGTATGGATATCAAGGTCTACCCAGTAATAGCCTTCTCAGCCTTTACTCTGAGAATGCTCACTCACTGTGAAGTCAGCATAGTGAATACTAAAAAAATTAGGTGCAATGGCACTACCATCTTGCTACATTTGTAATTTGGTGAACTTTATTCCTACAACACAATACATACTGTTGCCACAATAAAAACTGAACTATAAAGGGAATGGAGAGATAGCTTCTCCGGTAGGATGCTTATCTTACACATGGCCAACCCAGGTTCTATCCTTAGCATCCAATATGGTCCCCTGAGCACCTCCAGGAATAACTCCCAAATGCAGGACCAGGAATAACTCCTGAGCATCACCAGATGTGGCCCAAAAGCCAAAATAAAATATTTGAGCTAGATAGATGTGACTATAGCATAGAAAACCAGTTCCCCAGACCCTGTATGGACTTCATGTGGACTAAATAGTTCTTAGTATAATGGGGAAATAGGTGTCCCAGTGCAGCATGATCAAATCTTATAAGCAAATATATTGTAAACTGCATAGTGTCATGCTCATGGGAGTTAAACTCTGCTTGATTATACAATTCCTCCCCCTGCCTTCACAGAGGCCCCAGCTGTTGCTCTTAGCAAAAGACTGACATTAACTGGCACTTTATCATTTTTATGGGCAGAACACTTGATACCAGCAATCTCTCTGCCAGCATTGGAAAGAAAACGTTCCTAAGGCCTCTGCATTGGGGTGACATATGCTAAGGGCTACAATGGAGCTTACCCATTTGTGGGTGCACTTTGGCATGGGCCTTCAAAACCTGACTTTTGGAATCCTCCTAATTGTCTCAGTCAATTACAGGGCATGTAATTCCTCAGGCAACCAAGTGTTCCGGAAAAGCTGTGCAGAAGCTGCCAGTCAGCTTATCCATCCCAACCCTTCCTGCTGTGCTTCAGATGGTGACTTTCCATTTGAGTCAACTTGAGGTGGGGGGAACAAACTTGGGGCTTTGTCCAGTGGTTTCAGAATGCTAACACCAATCTCAAAAATGTGCTAGAATTGTACTACAAACACAACCCACTTGTGTCATCGTAGAATTATTTAACAAATGAAATAGGTATTTATTCCTACCGTGCCAATTATTGGAAAACATATTTCCTCCTCCAAACGGTAATAATGGTGGTAAAACACATGTGGTGCATTTGTTTATTGTTCAGTTCCTTTTATGACAAAAACTCAATGCTAGGGTTTCTAAAATATTGCTTACAAAGAGGTAAAAATAAAATTCAGTCACCCAAACCTATTTGCACAGGCAAGTCTCACCATTTGTAAGTAATAATAACAGCAATAATAACAAGTTCCCCCCTCTATTTGGCTTTTCGATCCATAATGTATAATATTAATTTGCATAAGAATGACTGACTTCTTGGTAAGGAAGTTTTAATCTTTCCCTTCCCTTACTTATACCCTACCCTACGGTATAAAGAGACATCAGAGTAATCTGAAGCTCCATTTTTATGAAATTTCCGACATGAATTTCCAATAATAAATGAATAAGTATTATTCATAATGCATTTTCTATTTTAACAGATACTTATATGATATACACTCTGTACCACTCATTGTTTTTAATCACTTTACAAATATGTAGCAATTCTTCCTAACAATTTCATGAAGCAAGTGCCACTATTACTGTATCCTTATTTCAAAGATGAAGAAACTGGGGCCCAGAGAAGTTAAGGAATTCACTCAAGCTACACAGCTAGAACTGGTGGAGCTGGGATTTGTCCCCAGGCAGTTTGTGCCCCTGACTAGTGCTTTCTGTTGTCTGAGTCACTTCATCATATTGCTCCTAAAGGTCTTCAAAGTGCTATTTTAAGTCTCATCAAACTGCCAACTACAGAGTGTGCCAGTGCACCAAGTAAATAGAAATGATGATAGCACTATCCATTCTTAGTAAATGACTTTTAGCTTAGGGCTGGCCACCCACAAAGTGGGAAGATGTTGCCTGTGAGACATGGATTCTTTCCTTGGGCACTCTTTGAGGTTTCCCAATGTTTTTTATTCCTCTACTAAGATTTCATTCATCCATCATGACCTGGTTTAATGTCTGTTCCTCTGACACACGGGTTCTAAAAACCAGGCCAGCAAGAAAGCAAGATAAATTAATGGTGGATATTCCAGGGAGCAGTCTAGGAGAGTACTTCAGGGAAACTGTGCCTAAACTGAGCTTTACCAAGCTTTCAGTAATCTGGGAATGATTTCAACATTTCTAGAATTGTTACTCTTTTCTTTTTGCTTGTTTGTTTGTTTGGGGCTACAGAGCAGTAGCTCAGGGACTATATGGGATGTTGGGTATTGAACAGCTGCATGCAAAGTAAATATCCTACTTGCTATTCTATCATTTTTACCCCATTACTCAACTTTTAATAGTTTAATCATCCCAGAAAGCTGTGCTGTAGGTACACTTATTAGTTACTTTACATATGGGAAGTTGAAAGTGAGGATTGAGTGTATGGTCCAACATAAACTTACTAAATGGTAGAGTCATGATTCAAATAAACATGGCAGTTTAGTTCCAGGTCCCAGATGCTTACCCACTGAGGATACCACTTGTGTGAAAAAGCCAGATCCATTGAAAAGGCAAAGGCAAATATTAGAATAAAGACTTGAAAACCAACTATGATTTAGGTTCCCAGGCAAAACTCTTGTCATACTGACAAAGTTTTTTTTTTCAGTTTTCCTTGGGGTAGTTCCTCTGACCCAGGATTGTTTGGAGCTCCAAAAAATGGTTCCCCAAATGAAAAAAAAATATTACTTTAGTAGGCACAGGTGGCAGTGCTCAGGGACAAAAACAAGATAATTTGTGAACAAATAAAGCAAGCACATATATACATATCCTTTATTCATGCCTAATTTAAGGAGACATGCTTTGCTGCCAATACTGTGGTATTGGTCTTTGGATTTCTTTTTTTTTCTTTTTTCAGTTTTATGTCTTTAGCAGTAGTGGAATGTTGTCTTCATTAGAATCAAAAAGTTCAAAGTATAACTTCACCGAGAAAGTAGAGAAAACAACTTTTTTTTGGCGAATTTTATAAATTTTATTTTCATCAATTTCCTGGGAAAGCTTGAGAAGAACTGGCAACAGGTCCTCTTTAAATGTTTGGAAGAATTCGATAACGAATCCATCTGGACCCATCCAGCCATCTGATTTTTGATGCCTTGACAAACGAGACGGCATCCCTGATTCCTGATCATCGATGGAGGTCGGAACTCTGGGTTCCTTCTCTCACTTGAGTGAAATGTGATATTTAAAACATAGCTCTTTTGATTCCTTTTTGGGATACCCAAATAGGGTTCTCGTCCTGTTATTGTAGGGCCTAGGTATCTGAGGCAGATGTTAGTGCAGGAAGAAGAGTGCAGTCGAAATGATGTGCCCAGAGTTGGAGGTTCTTCGTCCTCTTACCCACTTCTTCGAGGCTCTTGAAGGCATTCCACGCTGCTCTCTTCCTCCTGCGCAGTTCTGGCACCAAGTTGTTCCTCGTGTTGAGTTCTCGACGCAGGTGCACTTAGCTGCTGCATTTGGAGATGTTCGTTCAATTGAGAGCAAATGGAATATCAGGGACTAGTTTGTTTTCCATAAACATTGTTTTGTGAGATTCAGCTGCAGTCCAACCTTTCCACACTCACAGTTGAATTCGGCCCGCATTTGTGCTGCTTGCCTAATATTTAATGTTATGAGAATGATGTCATCAGTGAAGTGGAGGTGGTATAGTTGCCAACCGTCTATCTTCACTCCCATTTCTTCCCATTCCAATCATTGCATGACATTCTCGAGAATGTCATGACTGAAGAGTTTCAGTGAAATGGTATCACCCGGCCAAACCCCTATCTTTACGTCAATAATCACTTCCTTATAGAATGGTGAGATCCTGGTGGTGAATCAATAATACAGCTCGAGGAGGATCCTGATATACTGAGTTTGAACGCCCTGTTTGGTTAGGGCTTTATGACAGCTTCAGTCTCAACAGAATCAAAGGCCTTCTTTAAATCGATGAATGTTAGACAGAGTGGCATCTTGAACTCTCACAAAACTTCAATGAGCTTGGTCAATGTGTGAATATGGTCAATCATGCTGAATCCTTTTCAAAACCGGACTTGCTTGCATGATTGTCCTTCATCTAGTGTTCTGCCTATTCTATTCAGGATCACTCGAGTGAACAACTTGTAGACAACAGACAACAGACAGATTGGGCGACAGTTGCTGATGTCGTGGATGTCTCCCTTCTTGTACAACAGAATGGTCCTGCTGGTTTTCCATTGGGATGGAACATTGCATTCGGACAGGTAGCATGTGAACAGCCAAGGCAGTGTACTGACAAGTACTGGTGGCAAATTCTTCACGTGTTCAGGGCTGAACTTGTCTGAACAGGGTGCTATATGCATCTTTACCGATGAAATGGCGTGTCGGACTTTAGAAGGGAGAACGTTGGGAATGACATATCCATCCTTCAGAGTTTGTTATGTGGGCAGGTGGATGTGGCTTTTGAAGATATCTGAGTAGAAGTCGTGAATAATTCTCTTCATTGCTCTTCTGGAAGATGTGATAGATCCATCTGGACATTGTAGGGCAGTCATCTTGGTCTTGTACTTGGCGAAGGACAGGTGAGCGTTGCCAATACTTTTTCTGACTTCTGCCAAATCGGCCAACACCGCTAATCTTCTCTCTTTGAGGTCTTCCTTTATTGCTTCTATGCACAGCTTTGCGAGCTCAGATGTTAGCTTCTGATTGCCTGAGGATTGTGCCAAACCACGTTGGCAAATGAGCTCGAGAGTTTCCAAAGACAGGCGTCTGTTTGTAGGCTTTCTCACTCTTGGCATTCCTCGTGCAGTGATGGTGGTGCTGAACCAGTCGTTCGTATTCTTTATCGATGTTGTCAATGACAGCATCTTCCCACATTGCCACAATAGTGACAAAGAGCTCCCAGTTGGTGGTCATTGTGGGAGTTCTCTTCTTAAACTTAAACTTTTCAGTCCTTTCTCCCCTCTCTGTGAAGTAGAATTTTGCACGAAGGAGATGCTGGTATGGTAACGTTTGGAATTTTGGGAAAACAGCGACATCGGTCAGGGAAAACCATCGATTGAATATGATGTGGTCAATTTCATTGTGGAAATGTCCAGCTGGAGACTCCCATGTCCAATGTTTAGATTTGCCTTCTGGAACTGAGTTGCTATGGATGGCCTTGGTCAACATGATGAACTCAGACAGTTTCTCACCCTGTTCATTTTATTATTTGCCATGGGTCCCAATGTGGAGTTCTTCAGGTCACCTTCTTGGTCCTATCTTGGTATTAAAATCACCGACAATGATCTTGTAGAAGGTGTGGTCTTCTTTATAAAACTTCTCCAGCTCCATGTAGAACTTCTCAAGTTCTTCACTGTAATTGGATGTTGGTGTGTAGATGACAACTATAGAAACTGCCAGCAGTGAGCCACATCTGTTCAAGTGTAATCGTCTGATTCCGGTTGTTAGGCATTTGAATGAATCAATGCTCATGGCCAAGTTCATGTTGACAAGGATATCGATGCCACCGATGCCTCTATTATCACATATTCTGAGGATCAGTTCTTCTCCAGTGTCAAAAATGGCATGATGTGATCGATGCCTTCTCATTTTGGTCAACCAGTGATGTGGTACTTGATCTTCTGTGCTTGCACCATCAGGTCCTTATCATGCCAGCGAACGGACATTGAAAGTACAGACAGTCATTTTAATTCTTCTTCATTTTGGCATCCAAGTTCGTCCCTGAGATTTTATCATCCTCTCCTTGCTCACCCTTCTAAACGCTGCCATATTGGGGGCTCTTTCATTGTCAGGCGAATGGGGCCCATTATTATTACTGTTTTGGGCATATTGAATATGCCACGAATAGCTTGTCAGGCTCTGCTGTGCCGGCGGGGTACTCTCAGTAGCTTGCCAGGCTCTCTCAGAGTGATGGAGGCTTTTAGGGAGGGCTCTAATCACCCTTACAGGTGTTCCCATGGTTCACACCATATTTAAACTCCATCAAATATGGTATGGTAATTATGAAAATGGATATTGTCTTATGATGTGTCGATCTGAAAGTGACCTGAAGCATGACAGTGGCTGCATAGTGGAAGTATTTGTTTTTTGATATTTGAGATTTGTTATTATCATATTCAATTTACATATAAGGAAATAAAGGCATTAAAATTTTATTTAATTAATTTATTTAAGGATTCACAGACTGTAAATGACAATTTAAAGGCCAATTTGAGTATGAGTTTGAAGCAAATGCCACCAGCCATTTTTCTCTGCTGTTCCATATTTACCCTCCCCAAACACCAAAATCCCTAAGACTTAAGTACTTATGTTCCATTTTGTCTTCATTCTTACTTGCTCTTTGGACCAAAATGCTAGCCCTTTCCACACCCCATCCTTGGAATTTTTTTCCTTAAATGTTCATGGCATATGATGTTAAAATTGTTGGATCAAAACAGAGACTGATAATTATTCAGTCATGAAAAATGAGTAGACTTCAGAGACAATGAATTCAATGACAAAAATAAAATTGGAAGAAAAAAATTACTAAACCTCCTTCATCAACTACCTAAAGTTAGCTTGAATACTTAAGATTTGGGGTCTTACCCATCAATACCAGTTCTGGGAATATATCCCAGAGAGGCAAAACAGTATAGTCGAAATGACATCTTCACTTGTATGTTCATCTCGGCACTGTTTACAATAGCCAGAATTTGGAAAAAAAAACAGAGTGCCCGAAAATAGATGACTGGCTAAAGAATCTTTGGTACATCTACACAATGGAATACTATGCAGCTGTTAGAAAAGATGAGGTCATGAACTTTGCATATAAGTGGATCAACATGGAGTACTTATCATGCTAAATGAAATGAGCCAGAACATAGAATTGCACTCATCTGCGGAATATAAAACAACAGAATGGGAGACTAACACCCAAGAATGGTAGAAATAAGTACCAGGAGGTTTGCTCCATGACTTTGAAACCAGCCTCACATGCTGGGGGAAAAGGCAGCTCAGATAGAGAAGGGAATACCAACTAAAGTGTGGTTGGAGAACCCGCTTGGGATGGGAGAGGTGTGCTGAAAGCAGACTATAGATTGAACATGATGGCCACCCTATACCTCCATTGCAAACCAAAACACCCAAAAGGCGAGAGACAACAAAAGGAAATGCCCTGCCACAGAGGCTGGGTCGGGGGGATGAGATGGGGGGGGGATGGATGCTGGGGTCATCGGTGGAGGAGAATGGGCACTGGTGGAGGGATGAGTACTCGAGCATTGTATGACTGAAACAAAAGCACAAAAATATGTAAATCTGTAACTGTATCTGCAGGATGATTTGTTAATAAAAATAATGAATAAAAATAAATTAAAAATAAATTTAAATATTAAAAAATATTTGGGGTCTTAGAATTCAATTTTCCAGCAAGTATTCCCTTCTGAGTAGAGAAGGTCCCCCGCAGTGTCATACACTTCCCTGCTAATAACCCTGCTGATGCCTGAGACTTCAGGCTGCTCCAAGTTAATATCCTGAGATTGCACAGTTTCCAATTCATGCTGCAAATCTGAAAGGTAAGTGCAATATGCAGTAGGCCTTTATTAAGTGTGATCATTGCAAGACTGGTGCCTGAAAAACTCATCCTCTCCACATTCATTCATTCATCTAATATTTATTAAGCACTATTCATTCAGGTAATGCAGAACAAAAATATTATCAATGACAGAATTCAGAGAATTGAAACAAGTAGAGAAAATTTCAAATCTGGGGCGCAAGTTATGGTACAGTGGATAGGGTCATCGCCTTTCATGCAGTTGCCCCAAATTGGATACTGAGCATTCCATTCCGTCCTCTGAGTACTGTCAGGAGTGTTACCTGAGCTCACATCCAGTAGTAAGCCCTAAGAACTTTAAGATTCTCCCCCGAAAAAGAGAATTCTGAATTCCAAAAAGGGCAATCAACACTTAGGGAATACCAATCAATAGTACCCCTCATTTCACAGCTATTCTAAAAAGTACATACTTCTAAAATGTTCCACTATGATCAGGTAATCCAATTTTCTTATTTTTTTCTTCTGGGAAATTATTGCTTACAAAATATCAAGTCAGTGTTTGTCACCAGAAGTAGGAAGGAGTACAGCATCCCTAAAAGAAATCTCTGTCCAAGCCAGGAAATTGCCGATTGGTAAGAAAATGACAATCTCCATTTAAAGACTCTTGATTTAAGATGCAAAGAGCAGAAAGCTCCATCTAATGAAAGTTTGGAAAAATAAAAAAGGCTAAAAGTTTTGGAGAAGATGTAGCCTTGAATCTGTGAGAGACAATCAGTCAGATAAAAGAGTTGCTGTATTTTTTGATATCAGAGTACCAAGTTCACGAGACAACAGTTGATTAAGGCTACAGGGTTCAAGAAAGATGTCTTAGGGGTCATGAGTTTATCACAACTAATGTGAACTGAAGAGCAATCTGCAGAAGGGAGGTTCTGGAGATCAATTTAGGAAAAGCAGGCCAAGAGGAGAAGCCTATAGATTGCCATTGTATACTACTGATCTAGGCCCTACTAATTCCTGCCATCTAACTTTCTCCAATGAGCACTAAGTATACTTGAAGGAATCAGGGTATTCCTGGACAGTCTAGTTGTAGCCTATGGGTGTTGCACAGTGGTAAAGTTCCTGCATTGCAAGTGTGAGATAAAAAGTTGTAGCCCCAGCACTGTCTCACATTCTGAGTACCATCCCTGACACTTGTATTGGAACCCCTGATGTTACAACAAAGTGTACAACTTCCAGTGCACTACAAACCAAGTATGTGACACCCTGGTCATTACAACAGGAACAACAATGAAAAGGGAGAGAAAGGAGAAAATAGTAACTCAACTCAATCACTTGTATCACTTTTCATCCCGTTGCTCATCGATTTGCTCAAGCGGGCACCAGTAATGTATCCATTCGTCCCTGTCACGTACTAGTGTAGTCTAATGGCATCTGCTCACTCCAGGAGCATGAAGAGTCTCAAACTGTCCATTCAGGGTCTTGACAAAGAAGTCTAAACTCAATAGCTATTAAAAGTACAGTGTTTGGCCCAGATGAGATCCGGAGCAACCGCGCATGACACAGTTCCTTTGCACCTTAAAGACTATGATCCGGAAGGTCTACTAACCCATTTTGGCACCCCGCAGCTTCTTATAGAAATGCATCTAGACTGTGAACTGAGCTACAACCCCATGCTGACCGGGGAGGGGAAAGGATTTTCTCTCTCAACGCTTTCTTTTTACAGGGGAGATAGCAGTTGCAGCAGCAGCAACAATGCCCACGTGGCATCTGCCATCTTCTAGAACTCACAACCCAGAGATATGAGCTTGCAGTGACATGGCGCACAAGAGATCATGGGATGGGGATGTTACCAGCACGCTCTCTGCCCAGTTGAGATCCAGAGCAGCCACGCGCGAAAATGGCCCCTCTGCTCCTGAAAGACTATGATCTGGGAGATCTACTAATCCATTTGGGCACCCAGTGGCTTCATATAGAAATGCATCTAGACTGTGAACTGAGCTAAAATATCAGAAATCCAAAACTGCATGGCCGCAAGCTCATATAATCTTCATTCTCAGCAATGGAAAACAAATTATCAAATGATGCCTTTTCAGCAGGTTTGATTGTTGGGGGAGAATTCCAAATAATAATAGTGAGTTTTCTGTTGAAATATTGAATGTATTCAAAGTATAGAGAGAATAAAGTGAAGATCATTAGCCACTCAGGTGGGGGAGTGTGGGAGGGGGGTATATTGGGGTTCTTGGTGGTGGAACATGTGCACTAGTGAAGGGATGGGGGTTTGATCATTATATGACTGAGACTTAAACCTGAAAGCTTTGTAACTTTTGTCACGGTGATTCAATAAAATAAACATTTTTAAAAATAAAATTAAATAAATAAATAAAAGTATGGTGTTAGTCTCCTTAAGTCTTTGCCGAATTTCCTGTATTCAAATAGCAAAAAGGAAGTAGCTCAAACGAATCCTAAAGTGGAGATTTTAAACATGCAGCATGCATGAGTGCACATACATACATTTTTTCCAAGTTTACTTTATCTCTCTTGATATTTGTGTAGACACATGCAACTTCTCAGAGACAGCTCCAGGCCTGTCCTTGGGGTAGTGAGTACATATGTGTAGTCTTGGCAGCTAGTCCAAATGTTGCAACCACAAAATGCATATTTAAGGCTATTTACTAGAAATACTGATTTAGTTTATTCTACTTAAAATAAGATAACAGGTTTCCAAAGAAGTACCATTTGAGTGTGCCTTTGATCCCCTCATGTGTATCAGTTGGAACTGCTCCTAGACCTTATGCTTCTTACTCTTCCAGTTTTTCCCAGTGACTTCAGTGAAGGATTGAGCATTCTGCTGCATTATAACACTGAGAGCTAAAGAAAGAAAAATTTAGAAATAGCTAAGACTTTTGATCATAATTTTCTCTTATGAGTCCAAAACAACAATATGTAAGAAATCCAATGAGTAGACCAGGTATATCCTGGCTCTACTGCTTTCAACATGTGTGACCATGAGCATATAATACATCCTCTCTTGACCTCATGGTAAAATGGCAGTCGACCTCAAAAGGTAACTGAGGGGCCTGGAGTGATAGCACAGCAGGTAGAGCATTTGCCTTGCATATGGTCCCCCAAGCACCGCCAGGAGTATTTCTGAGTGCATGAGCCAGGAGTAACCCCTGTGCATCACCTAGTGTGACCAAAAAAAAAGGTAACTGAGATGGCAAAGAAGATGATAGTTGGGAAAGTACTCTGTAAACTGGAAAACACAAATAGTTCTTTTGACATCCTTCTCTATGCACAGAGGAAAGACCTGGGCAGGAGGCACCTAGCTATCTCATCAAATCATAAATGGCAGTAGTAGTAATCATACTGAAAGAGTAGGCAAGGCCCCTCTGACATTTTCTCTGTTGACCACCTCCACACACTCTGAACTTCTTGGTCTTCAACAAGGGTAATTTACAATCCAGAAGCCAATTCTCTTACATCTGAGTCCAACATACTATATTCCTGACCCTTCACATCTTCTCAGCTGGCTGCCTTCACATCTCCTGTAACTGTGTGGCCACAGCGAACTATAGTTAACCCACAGCATGCTAGAAATACCACAAACACAATCAAGACGATGCTTAGAGCCCCTCCATGTTCTGTGAGTAAAAAATAATAACACAGAAAACTCTACTAGCACCTATCATTTCTGTAAACTCTCAGCAACTGACTTTAGTGACACCATGATGAGGATTTTAATGCACTCAAGGAATAATGGTATGGATAATCAGCAAATCCCAAGAAAGTATGAGAGTGCAAATGAGAATTACTACATTCATGGGTGACACAAATAAAGAATACTGTTGGTGATATAAAGACACAACAGAAGGTCTGAGTAGCCAAATAACAGCAGCTGAGGAAAAGATCAAGGATCTCCAAGATGAGATGCATGAAATTTCTCAAAACCAACAGGAT
This sequence comes from Sorex araneus, assembly GCF_027595985.1. Lineage (NCBI taxonomy): Eukaryota > Metazoa > Chordata > Mammalia > Eulipotyphla > Soricidae > Sorex > Sorex araneus. The sequence goes on along the minus strand of NC_073313.1, from coordinate 77,010,841 downwards.
ATGCAAAATAATTTGAAAGGAAGAAAATAGCTTATCAGAGAACTATGAAATGAAATAAAAGCAACAATTAAGAAGCATCAGAGTCCCTGAAGAACAGGAATACAAATTTGATAAAATCCACTAGGTTAAGGAAATCAGAGAAAAAAATTCATAGAGTTGCAGAGTCCTGGCACCAAGATCTAAGAGGCCAGAAAGGTCCCAGTGAAAACAGACCCAAATATAAAAACTCAAAGACACGTTATAATCAGAATGACAAAAGTCAAATGTACAGACATAATACTGAAAGAAGCAATATCATAAAAGACCCTATATGAAAGAAAACACATAAAATTCACAGGAGATATATCAACTGATACTCTATGACTCAGAAAATAGATATATTTAAAAGATATATATTTAAATATATATTAATCTATATATTTAAATATATTTATATATTTATAAGATATATTTAAAACTATGAAATGTACATCTCACGAAGACTATTCTGTTCAGCTAGAGTACCATTCAGACTTGAAGGAACCATACAGAGCTTCATGGACAAGCAACAGTTTAGGGAATTCAAAACATTGAAATCAGTTTTGCAGGAAGCATTAAATTCATGCTGTTTGCCATCCAGACCTAAAGGGAGTTTGTACAGGAATGCAAAGAGGCACTGATAATCTTGAACCACAGGTGTCCTTCAGGCATGTTTGAACTTGATATACAGGTGCCACAGGCACAGATATCAAACTCCTGGCCACTGCCAGGGCTGCTTTAGTTTGGAAAGAAATACTCCCAGATACCTGCAATTTTCAACATTTGATTTTCAGAAAATCCCAGTGAAACATGATGTCACTGACTTTTACATATACAATAATACAATATTACCACAAAACACTACCAAGATTCACTTGAACATGACTATAAATTTACTGCCACATACTCACAAATGAGAATCCCCTGTTAACCATAAGATTCTGTTTGGTGCCGCAGGTACCAGTCGCAGGAGCAATTATGACTCTTGTTAGCCTTCAGTCCCTGCTCAGGCCAACTTGACTTCAACACCCCAACCACTGCCAGGCACTGGCAATGTGAACATTGGGCGAACGCCCAGGCCCACTCGATCTCAGTGCTATAGGTTTCATAGAATTCATGACTGCAAATTCCCGGTAGTCTCCCAGACTCACATAAACTCATTAAGCAAAGCTACTCCCTAGACTATATTATCATGAACCTACTGATCACTCAGGTCTGCTTGAACACAGATCCTCACCCATAGACTTAAAGTAAAACCAAAAATAATTCATAGATTCGCATTCAACTGCATTGATGATAAAGACAAAAGCCTGGGAAGAATCCCATGCACATAGAGCTTTCCAAACTCCCAAAGGAAAACTTCATCAACAATTCTAATGGTGATCACTGAAATATGAGAAAGATCAATAATGACAGAGTATGAGAAAAATAAAACCAGAATCATTGAACCAACAAATATAGTACTTGATCTAAAGTATGCAACAGAGATTTAATGGTAGAATGCCAGAAGTTAAGGACTGAATCAGTAGCTTAAAGAGCTCCAAATATATGATTTTTTTGTGTTTATATGTTATATAGGACTGGAGCGATAGCACAGCGGGTAGGGGATTAGCCTTGCACACGGCCAACCTGGGTTCAATTCCTCTGTCCCTCTTCGAGAGCCCGGCAAGCTACCGAGAGTATCCTGCCTACACAGCAGAGCCTGGCAAGCTACCCGTGGAGTATTCTATATACCAAAACAGTAACAACAAGTCTCACAATGGAGATGTTACTGGTGCCCACTCGAGCAAATAGAAGGGGACGACAGTGCTACAATGCTACATGTTATATTACGTGATTGACTTGCATACCAGGGATGAATTCCACTTGACTTTCTTGATTAACTGTATTCTAATTGCTAGTATTTTATTATCTTTGCATCTATGGTCATCAGGGATATTTGTCTGTAATTCACCTTTTTTGGTGCAGTTTCCGTTTGCTTTTGGTATCAGGGTAATGGTGGCTTCAGATAAACTGCTTGGGAGTATTTCTGTTTCTTCAGTTTCCTGGAAGAGATTTAAAAGAATTGACAATAGCTATACAACAAAGTTTTAAAATAACTTACTAGTGAATCCACCAGGGCCTGGGCTTTTGTTTTTGGAGAGAGTTTGGATTACCATTTAGATTTCCTTAACAGTGATAAATCTGTTCAGATGATCCATTTCATCTTGATTCAGCCTCAGGAGGTTATAGGAGTCCAAGAACTTACCCATTGCTTCTTGGTTATCTTATTTTTTGGAATAGATATTTTCAAGGTAATCTTTGATTTTTTTAAATTTTTTTATGATATCTGTTGTTACCTTGCATTTCTAATTTGGTTAATAATGGTTACTTTTCACTATTCTTAATTGAGTCTAGTGGTTAATTGATCTTGTTAATTTTTTTCAAAGAAGTAGTTCTTGGTTTTGTTAATCTTTGGGACTTTTTTTATTACAATTCATTCATTTTTGATCTAAGTTTTATTATTTCCTTCCTCCTATCTTCTTTTGACTCCTTTGGTTGGTCATTGTTGAGTTTCTTAAGCTGTGCAGTTAGGTTATATATGTGGGTACCTTTTTCCTTCCTGATAAATGCTTGCATAGCTATGAACTTCCCTTTCAACACTGTTTTTGCTGTGTCCAACAAAGGAATAATACTCAGCCATAAGAAAAAATGGAGTCATGCAATTTCTTGCTTCATGGATGGATCTAGAGATATCATGTTGAGTGAAATCAGTCAAAGAGAGAGAAAGAGACTCAGACTGATCTCTCTCATATGTGGGATATAAAGAAACTTCCAAGGGGGAATATTAGATGCACAAAGGCAATAGAAATGAAATTCAGGTAACTGGTCTTTAGTAGGAAGCTACCACTGCCACAGTTGCAGGCTGTGGAGTGGTAGGGAAACTGGAGACATTGGTGGAGGGTAGTGGACACTGGTAAAGGGACTGGTGTTGGAATACTGTATATCTGAAACTCAATAACAAATACCTTTATTACTTTGTAATGCACAGTAATTCAATAACTATATATATATATATTTTAAAGTTCCCTCAAATAAATAGCAACATTGGTGATCTAGAGGCATGGTATATGTAGATCTCTAAAGTACAGAGTCAACAATACTGTAAGCATGAGATTCAACCTACGACAATCAAACTTAAAATGTTCGTGTTAAGGAGGTAGGGTATGATGTGGAACGGTACCTAGGAACACAAGTAGAGGAAAGTTGACACGTGTGGTGGAATTGGTGTTGAAACATTGTACATCTGAAAATCACCTATAACACTGCAAATCATGGTGCCATATTACATTTCTTAATTTTAACGTTAAAATGTTTAATTAATAAAGAATAAATGAAATATTGAAAAATAGACCTAGGGCACACCAAGACATAGTATATTTTAGTGGTAAAAGTCAAACATAGAGCTAGAATCTAAATGCAAAAGGAGAAAAAAATAAAAACTGAGAAGCCTCATAAACTTCAAAGAAATTTATCAAATGAAACTCTAACGACCAGAAAGGAATAGCATAATATATCCAAAGTGTATAGTGGAAAAGACTCCATCCAAAATTACACTACCCAGTCAGATTATTATTCGGGAGTGATAAAAAGCTTTTCACACAACCAACAGGTGAAAGAATTAATGGTCATTAAGTACCATGTCAATGGCCAGAACTTGCCAATCAAAATGCATACAATTGCAGGGTAAATGAGGAAACAAAACTCAACCTTCTCTTTTTAATTTATTTATTAGTGAGTCACAGTGAGGGTACAGTTACAGATTTATACATTTTTGTGCTCATGTTTCCCTCATACAAAGTTTGAGAACCCATCCTTTCACCAGTGCCCATTCTCCACCACAAATAAACACAGCATCCCTCCCACCCCCCCAATCCCATCTCCCCCACCCCTGCCCCACCCACTGTGGCAGGGTATTACCTTTTGTTCTCTCTCTCTAATTAGGTGTTGTGGTTTGCAATAAAGGTGTTGAGTGGCCATTATGTTCAGTCTCTAGTCTACATTCAGCAGGCTTCTCCCTTCCCCGCGTATCCTCCAACCACATTTTACTTGGTGTTCCCTTCTCTATCTGAGTTGTTCTCTCCCCAGAATGTAAGGCCAGCTTCCAAGCCATGGAGTCAACCTCCTGGTACTTATTTCTACTATTCTTGGGTGTTAGTCTCCTACTCTGTTATTCTATATTCCACAGATGAGTGCAATCTTTCTATGTCTGTCTCTCTCTTTCTGACTCATTTCACTTAGCATGATACTTTCCATGCCGATCTACTTATATGCAAAGTTTATGACCTAATTTTTTCTAACAGCTGCATAGTATTCCATTGTATAGATGTACCAAAGTTTCTTCAACCAGTCATCTATTCTAGGGCACTCGGGTTTTTTCCAGATTTTGGCTATTGTAAATAACGCTGCGATGAACATTGAGTGTAGATGTCATTTTTTATTATTTATTATTATTTTTTTATTGAGTCACCATGTGGAAAGTTACAAAGTTTTCAGGTTTAAGTCTCAGTTATACAATGCTCGAACACCCATCCCTTCACCAGTGCACATATTCAACCACCAAGAATCACAGTATAGCTCCAACCCGCACCCCCACACACCTACCCCCCACGCCCCTAGCCCCTCCCAGCCTTAGCCCCCCCGCCTATGTAACTAATAAATTTCACTTTACTTTCAATTTGATTGCATTCAATATTTCAACAAAACTCACTATTATTGTTTGGAGAGTCTCTCCCCTAAAGTCGGAACTGCTGAAAAGGAAGCATTAGATAATTGGTTTTCCATTGCTGAGAATGAAGAGGTATGAGGTCGAGTGATCGCACTTAGCGGCCTCACAGCTTTGGGTTTCTGTATTTTAATATTTTAGTAACTAAGTCCAGAGAGATATCTGCCAGAAGTTGCATCATTGCCAACTTGTACTTCTCAGTTACATTATATTCCACATATGAGTGCAATCTTTCTATGTCTGTCTCTTTCTTTCTGACTCATTTCACTCAACATGATACTTTCCATGTTGATCCATTTATATGCAAATTTCATGACTTCATGTTTTCTGACGGCTACATAGTATTCCATTGTGTAGATGTACTAGAGTTTCTTTAACCAGTCATCTGTTTTGGGGCACCCTGGTTTTTTCCAGATTCTGGCTATTGTAAACAGTGTTGCAATGAACATAGAACTACAGATGCCATCTCTAGTATACCTTTTTGCTCTCCAGAATATATTCCCAGGAGTGGTATCGCTGGGTCAAATGGAAGCTCAATTTCTAATTTTTTGAGAAGCGCCCATATTGTTTTCTAAAAGGGCTGAACCAGTCGGCATTCCCACCAGCAGTGAAGAAGAGTCCCCTTCTCATCCCATCCATGCCAACACCGGTTGTTTTTGTTTTTGGAGATGTGGGCCAATCTCTGTGGTGTGAGATGATATCTCATTGTTGTTTTGATCTGCATCTCCCTGATGATTAGTGATGTTGAACATTTTCTCATGTGCCTCTGAGCCATTTGGACTTCTTTGGAAAAGTTTCTGTTCATTTCATCATCCCATTTTTTGATCGGGTTGGCAGTTTTCTTCTTGTGGAGTTCAACTAGTGCATTGTATATCCTTTTTATCAACCCTTTATCGGATGGGTACTGCGTAAATATGCTTTCCCATTCTGTAGATTGTCTTTGTACTTTGTTCACTGTTTCTCTTGAGGTGCAGAAGCTTCTTAGTTTGAGAGGTCCCATTTATTTATCTCTGTTTTCACTTGCTTGGCCAGTGGCATGTTAGCTTTGAAGATACCTTTGGCTTCAATGTCGTGGAGGGTTTTGCCAACCTTGTCTTCAATGTACCTTAGGGATTCTGGTCTGATGTTGAGGTCTTTAATCCATTTTGATCTGACATTTGTCCATGGTGATAGGTGGATGTCTAAGCCCATTTTTTTTGCATATAGCTGTCCAGTTTTGCCAGCACAATTTGTTAAACATGCTTTCCTTGCTCCACTTCACATTTCTTGCTCCCTTATCAAAGATTAGATGGCCATAGATTTTGGGGGATGTGTCAGAGTATTCAACCCTATTCCATTGGTCTGCCGCTCTGCCTTTGTTCCAGTACCAAGCTGTTTTAATGACTACCGCTTTGTGTAGAGTTGGAAGTTGGGGAGGTTGATTCCTCCCATTTTCTTTTTCCCAAGAATTGCTTTAGCTATTCGTGGGGGCTTATTGTTCCATATGAATTTCAGGAATGCTTGCTCCATTTCTTTGAAGAATGTCAAGGGTATCCCTATAGGGATCGCATTGAATTTGTACAGTGCTTTGGGGAGAATTGCCATTTTGACAATATTAATTCTTCCAATCCATGAGCAGGGGATATTTTTCCATTTTCTTGTGTCTTCTTTTATTTCCTGAAGTAGCGTTTTGTAGTTTTCATTATACACGTCCTTTACCTCCTTAGTTAAGCTGATTCCAAGGTATTTTATTTTTTGAGGCACAATTGTGAACGGGATTGTTTTTACCATATTGCTTTCTTCTCTCTCACTATTTGCATATAAGAAATCCATGGACTTTTGGGTATTGATTTTATAGCCAAGTGCAGATGTCATTTCAACTATACTTTTTTGCTTCTCCAAAAACCCAACCTTCTGTTGTGTACATGAAACCCACCTGGACTTCAATTAGAAACATAGGCTCAAAGTAAAATTTTGCAAAATCAATCATGCAGGCAATTTATAGTCTACAAAAGGCAGTGATAGCCAAACTTATACAGGGCAAAATAAATTTGAAACTGAAAATGCCAATAAGATGACTAGGGAGACTGTACAGATGTTGAGGATACACATTTTGAATGCACACAACGCCTTCTCAATCTTGATCATCACATGACTCCCCAAAATCTTTGAGAATAACCCTACAAGTCCCCTGAGAATCACCAGATGTGGCCCTAGTTACATCTAAGCACTGTCAGTATAGCTATGGATATACCCTAACAATGCAGGGCCCAAACTGCATAACATCCCGAGGCCTCCTCCCAGTAAGCTATCTGGTCCACCAAACATTTCAAGGAATGACCTCAATATATTCTAATAACTCCTTGGATGGTCCTTTCCCCATGAAAATTTAATGAGATGGGGATGGATACTACATAATAAATAATCATAATTGTTATATCAAGAGAACTTAATGCTCATGATATATGTACATCAAATGAAAGACCATAAAAGTTTACAAAACAAATACTAGCATATCTGATAGACACTAACAGCAGTACATGAATAGTAGGGGAATTTAGCACTTCATTGTCACCAATGGACATATCAACAAGACATAAAATCAACAAGGAAACAGCCTTGAATGAGAAGTTGGAAGAGCCAGGCATAATATTTACAGTGCTTTCGATCTTCAAAGAAGTCTAAAGAACACACATTCCCTAGTGCACATTTAACATTTTGAGGATAGAAAATATGTTGGTTCCTAAGTTTGTAACTGTACCTCACAGTGATTCACTAATAATTTTTTTAAATGTTGGAACACAAAGCAAGTATTATTAAAGTTATAAGGATAGAAATCTTATCAAGTCTGTTTCAGATCATATCAAAATAATTTTAGAAACAAAACAGAAAGAGAAATCTGGGGAAAAGTTGAACTTTTGGAGAGTAAAAATGCTACTGAATATCATTTGGATCAATGAGAAAATCAACATGAAATTTAAGATACCTGGAAACAAATTAAAATGAAGAAAAAGTTCATATGGAAAGAAGAGTGTTGAGATAGTGATCATATCAGGAAATAAGAAAAGTTCAAATAAGCAATCTATCCTCATACATTAAAGAACTATATAGTTCTTTATATAAAGAGGAACAAATATAACCCAAAGTAAGTACAAAGAAGAAAAATTCAGAGTAGAAGTAGACAAAAATAGAAATTGACAAGAGGGCTGGATTACAGTGGTTAGGGCACTTGTCTTGCGCACGGCCAACCCAGTTTTGATACCCGGAATCCCATATGGTCCCCCATGCATCACTAGGAGTGATTCCTGAGTGCAGAGCCAGGAGTAACTCTTAAGCATTGCTGGATGTGGCCCTAAAACAAAAACAAAACAGAAATTAAAAAAACAATATCAATGAAACCTAGAACTGGTGCTTTGAAAGGATAAAAACAGTGACAAACCTTAGGTTGGTCACAAACAAAAAAAGAAAGAAATCCCTAGTACATAGGAACATAAATGAAAAGGGAAATTATGATAGATACTATATTAGTAAGAAAGGATCATATGAGACTACAAAGAATATTTTCCAAGTAGAAAATTTTAGAAGAAATGGACTAAATTTTAGAATTATTCATCCCAAGACTGAATCATGAGGAAATAGTAGATCACAATATATCATTTACTACTAAGGAAATTGAACAGTCACAAAAATTTCCACCCAACTAAAAGCCCATGGTGTTATACTAGTGAGTTCTTACAAACCTTAAATAAAGATCTATTGTCTATCATTCTCAAGCACATCCAAAAAATTTAAAGGAGAATTTTTGAGTTTTCACTGTATCACTGTGTCATTGCCATCCCGTTGTTCATCAACTTACTCGAGCAGGCGCCAATAACGTCTCCATTCATCCCAGCCCTGAGATTTTAACAGCCTCTCCTTTTCAGCTTTAAATTGAAAAATTTAATTGAAAATTTTTCAATTTTTCAATTTTTCAGAAACTGCACATTATCCTGTTGCCAAAGGGAAAGATATTACATGAAAAAAGTGAAAACTGCAGGCTACTATCCCTATGAACATTGATAAATATATCCTCAACAAAAACCAAATTCAACAATGCACTAAGGGATTTGTGCATCATGATCAAGTGTCATTCTTTCCAAGTCATACAAGAATGGTTGTACATATACAAAGCAATGTAACATAAAAATAAAATATCATATAATAATATTAGTAGATACAGAGATAGTTTTTGACAAGATTTTACATCTGTGTATAATGAAAATTTTTTGATAGAACATGGATAAAAAACCTCATAATAGTAAAGGTCATATACAATGAACTTACAGTTTACATCAAATTTAGTGGGGAATAACTAAAGCCTTTTTCTTTAAGATAATGCATAAGAATATACTCTCTAAGCGCTATTAATCAACAGACTATTGTAAGTCCCTACAGATATCAATGAGACAAGATAATGAACTAAAAGTAATTTTGAGGGGAAGACTCAGTGGTGAAAGTACCTCCCTTGCAAGTGTGATGCTTTTGTATGATCCCTGTTGCTGCAAACATGTTC